>NW_028262413.1:33196888-33499918 GCF_047370975.1 Nipponia nippon | reverse complement strand
CAGAATATGCTTGGAAAGACTGACAGTGTTTGACTCACTTTATAATTGGGTCAGTTTCAAAAATTGGTATTATATTTTAAGTCGCCAGTTGAAATGTAACATGTCCCTCACTAGACCGTTGTGCAGAAGGCTGGTTTTACCAGTTATGGAGCGAGCCTGAGGTGCCACTCCTTTAGTCTGAAGACTCCTGAGACCATCCAGCTCACAGCTGCTCCTCGGCTGGTCACCACCCTGCGCGTAGCGACGCACAGCAACACGCAGCCACGGGTCTCTGCAAAACAGCACCCGTCTTCTCCCACAGAGCGTACGTGGCAGGGAGTGGCAGTGACTCAGGAGAGTGCCATAAAGAACGTGAGGAGTTAACTGTGAAGTTGTAGGCAATGTGCTCTTGGTTGCAGGGATTCTATTCTGAATGCAAATATATAAAAAACCTTTCTATTTTGAATTTCTCTTCAATTTACCTGTTTGAATTTATTATTTGTAAAACGCATCAAGCCTCAAATGGATTGACCTTCTGCTAATGTACATCACCTAATGAATGGATGCAATTAACTAATTCATATTGGAATATTGCACTTTCCAGACCACATTTATCATCACTAAATGTGTGATCTAGTTTGGAAATTTAAATTTTTTATTATTACCCTTTAAACTAAAGAAATAAGTCTTGTATTTAATTACCTGAACTTACATATTCAATTAATAGCTTCATTACCTTAATGAATATAGACACCACACAGAAGTAACAGAAGATTGCTGCCTGGGTCTGCTCCTAAGTACACCCTACAAAGGGTTTGCTATGAACCTCAGAACAATTTTTTTCCATTAAAAAATCGTGATTGGGGAGTTTCAAAGGAACATGGGCCTGGCAATCCAATATTCCTATACAGGGGCCTGAGATAAATTTATCATCTATATTGTTAATATTTAATATGTAAAAGGAATCCCAGAAGCAAAGCTTATGTTTCTGGAAAGATGGAAGATTTAAACATTCAAATGTGAGCCATTCTGAATGAAAGGGAATTAAAAGAATGAAAACCAGGCAGACTGGCACCTCACCTACTAGAGAACAAGGGATTTGGAGCATGGAGGCAAAACAAACAAATGCTTTTGTTGAGGAGGAGAGGGGACAAAGCACCAGGAACAGCAGGTCTTACAGAAAACAGTTCTCCAGCAGAGAGACAAAACGTGGCTCGATGGCATCCTTGGGGGGCCACGTTGAGCGGGAGACAGCTGAAGGTAGGTGGGTTGGCGAGTCAGATGCAGGAAACACTGTCACTTTCCTGATGGTAATGAGGTTTCAGAACCATGAATCCGCAGTCCTATTTAGCTACATCTACACGCTACTTGGCCTCTGTGTGTCAGTGGAGTCGAATCTGTTGTTATCTTTGGCTTTCATGTTAAATCTCTTTTATTAATTAGGTAGGCTCAGATCTCCTGCTCTTCACAACCCTGCAGGTAGCCATAGTAAGTCTCAGGGTGTCTGTTGCTATAGGGAATCCGTGCCCTGTAGAAAGATGAAAGGTTTTGACAATGTATCCCATTCGGCTTAAGAAAACATAGGGCTTAGATCACTGCAAAGCCCACTGGATATTCTTCATGGTGCATGGATATATTTACCAAGATATCTTTTGTTTTTCATGGCAAAGCTGCATTTAAAACGTTCATCTCCATTTTGAGGGCTTTTTATAAAGAATTCAGAAAAGGGAAGAGTTATTTTAAGAAGAACTTGCTGTCAATAATCTTCCTTACATGTACTTCTCATGTACATTAACTGTTCAAGAAAAGGGAATATGCAGAAAAAAAGAGCAAGGAATTCGTTGCAACAAAGCATCTGTCTGCACTAAATTGATCTATTCCTTAAAAGCAAAATTCTTCTTGTACTGAAACAGTCTTTTTCCGGATGCATTCAGAAGGTCAGACCTGCCCATACTGTAACCTGCAGATAAGCTTATACTAGCACTGTACCCAGCACATTCAGAGGGAAGCACAGCCTAGTGCAGCAGATAACACCGGTGCACGTAACCATCTGTACAGCATTTCCCTAACACTTCCACGTTTTGCCAGCACCGACAGTCCTGTCACGGAGCCCTTCGGTGTGGAATGTTATCTGTGCCCCAGGATGCCAGCACGGCTATCGCAGAGATTAAACTGGCTTGGAAACTCTCAGGGCCTGTGTTATACACAGGCACGTCTGTACAACAAATTTTAAAATTTACTATCATCAACTATATAACTATATATAATATATATATAAAATATAATATACATATAGTAGTAACATTATATATATATAGCGTGTGTATATATATAGTAGTAATGTTTTATATATATATATTATATATATATATATGTAGTGACATTAGTTATGCACTGAGGCCTGATGGTGTGCCCAGCCAATCAAGAACAAAGAAAAATTTTGGGTCCTGCTTTAGAGAAAGTCCAATTTAATCCTCCCTGAAATCAGTGTCAGCAACAGTGGACTTCAACAAGCTTTGAATCGGGCCTTAAAGATTACTGGCAAAAAGCTTGAAACACACATATGTGGTGTGTTTTTGATCTCGTATTCATGATCTGGACTGTAATGTTTTATCTGGACACTGACATCACAGAAACAGAGAAGAAAGAACAAAGCAACTCTCAAGGGGTCACCTTGTGTGCGCTGCCCCTCCTCCAAGGTGGGCTCAGCTAGGCCTCAGCTGCCCATTGCAGGTATTTGCCCCTGTGAGCACTTTTTCACCAGGGACTACAGCAGAGACAGAGAGATGATCAGAAAACAAAGAACTAAAGAAATAGGGTTTTATGTACTCAAAAAGCTTAGAATGCTGAATTACAGTGTGTTCAGATCTTCCTCACTGGGATTTTTTTCTTTGAGTTCCCCAGCAGCAGGATCAATCCATAAACCACAGAATGTCCTTTAAGGACCATGTAACAGTTTCTGTATGAAAACATAAATATAAATTAGGCAAAAGCATTTGTCTAGGGACATGAATTATAGTAGATGTACACATTAAGACGTTGTCTAATTCAACTAAAATCAGCAGATTTAGACTTAAAAATAATTTGGCCCATATTATTACAATACAAAAAAATATATGGTGTATTTACAGCCTTGGTCTCTCCAGCTGTGTTGGTTTAGGTTTTATTACATCAGTAATAACAATTTATGTGATACTCTGAATAATGTGCTATTAAAAATTCAGTACAGTATATACTGTTACCCATGGGATTTAAACTGTGGGAGCTATGTGCATTATTCCCTACTTTGCTATTTCTATAGGAGTGAAGATTACTATAAAAATGGTTAGGTTATATACACTGTGTGAATTCCTGCTCTGCTTGAATCCAGGTGAAGAGAAGAAATAGTTCAGTCCAGACTGCCTTGGGGTAAGGGTCCCAAGGGTCTTAGCCTTGCAATCTAAGGTTACACTGATTGCACATTCAAGCATGAACAATAATATCAACATGCTTTTTGATGTCTTTAAAGAATGCCAATAGATTTGTGAGGCATAACCGCCCTTAACAGAATCCATTTGATCCTCCTACAGAGTATCAGCTTTATCTGTGTGTCTATTGATTTTATTCTTTACAACAGTTCATCTGATTTTCCTGGCATAGAAGTCACATTGACAGTTTTGTAGTTCCCATGATCGCCCTTGGAGGACTCTTTTGAAAGACCAGTAGATCAGTGGTACATTTCCTATGTTCTATTTTGCTGGCATTAGGATCAGGTTCAGTGAAAAACAACCCACTGGCACTAGCACTTCAGTAGCCGAACATTTGAATCCCTTGGCAGGAACACTGCAGAGCTTCAGCAATTCGTTACTGTTTAACTTACCAATTTCTCTTGAAGTTTTTCCTAAAATGAAAGTCTTGTTTTAGGACAGTTCCTCATGCTCAGCCCACCTAATGTTTGGCTCTTTAGCAAGGCAAATAATTCTTTTAGCTTTTTAGCTGCGGAGTTAGCCACCTTAAATGCTGCTTCTACACATTCATCCTCTATAGCTTTACTTGCTGTCTTGCAGGACTTCTTTGGTGATGGAATTTGAGAAAGTTTATATTATTACTACCACATTCTTAGCAAAATCTTAAAATCTTTTTGGTCAGCTCTGTTGTGGTTCTACATTTAATATGACAGAGTTTATGCTATTTCTATGCTCCTTGCTTCTATATGACTTCCATTTTTGGAGGATGTCTGCATTTTCTTCCCTCAGATGCCACAGCTGTTGATATTTATGGATGGCACTGCCAGTATCCTTACGGTTATGACTCTGGGAGCAGGGCCCAGGTGAGGCAGATCAGTAGAAAATAGTAATCGCTGTGTATTTTCTTTCCATTTTTCAACCAGGTGGTCCATTGCATGTGACTAAAAAGCAGTAATACAGAGTATGAATCACATGGGTTAGTCATTAGGGTCAAAGATTTCGTGGTGTTCATCTTCACATTTTACTTGTCTTTCTTGTAATGCTATGCACATATTTGTTAAGATTTGGGAAATGTCTTTAGAACCTCTTTCTGAACACAATAAAAGGAGAAACTTCATTCAAATTTTCCGTGTAGCCCCCTTTTCTATTTGAAAATGATTCCAAAGTGTAGCAGTGACTTTAAATTGCCAATTGTTAAAAGTTGGAAGAATTTACCAAGGGAGCAATCATCCCCTACATACTCTGTTCTTCTATACTTTCTTAAAGCATCTGCTTCAATCTGGTTATAGAGCTGAGGAGGAACTTCGGTCTAACTTAGCATCACATCTCTTATTAATGGAGTTAAATCATGTGATTTCTATAGAGGACTGAAGAAAATCTGGAGAAAGCAAATGTAAAATATACATATTTGTGTCAGTTCTCCACCCTGTAAAGACAGAAAATTGTTATAAGGAAGGCAACATCATCTGGACAAATGAGTAGAAGTTTCTGTCTCTGACATGTTATTGCCCTATTGTTAGCTGAAAAATAGCATTAATGCCTTCACAACTGTTATAAGACTAAACTAAGAGGTATCTGCATACTACTTTGTGAGGGAGACCTGCATCTGCATAAGAGAAAGAACTGCTATGGACAAACAACTAAAAATTGTTTTCATAAATGTATTTATTTATTTCTCAGTTTCCTGGAAGAGGGAAAGTGGTTTATCTCATTCCTGCTGTAATGAATGGCCTCCCTAGCATCCTCCCTCAATTCTATTGCGTACATAATTCTGAAAGACTTCTCTCTCAGACATAATAAACATATATTTTAGCATGCTGTGATAATTAACGTCCTGAATAATATCTTTGTTTTGCAGTGGTGTAGGGTAAAGGTTTTCAAACTGCTGTATACAGGCTATTTTCAGGGGCTTCTCAGAGGCAGCTCCCAGCTGTCTGTGCAAGTGTGGGCCTGCACTGCAAGCAGGTCCTGTAGTGCAGGACCTGTAGCACTCCTACAACAGAGCGTGCCTGCTGTTGCACAGGTACTCACCCTACTCGTACAGCGCCAGTACAGATGCAGTAATCTCATAATTCATCAGCTATGTGGCTTTCCACAGACCAGCATTTTCTGAATCAGCTAAAGGCAGAGTGGTATTTGAATGCAGAGGTAGAGAAAGGTGGGTAAAAGGACACGGAAAAGCAGTTAAGGATTAAAATTGGGTGGTGGGGGTGAACTGGGTGGTTAAGGGTTGAAACTGGTGGTGGTAAGGTGACTACGGCTGCAGGAAACATGCATCAGGTCCTAGGTTGAGGCAAGGAAGAACACTGATGGGATAGCAGAAATGGCCTGTTTGCCCAGTCCTGTAAAGCTCTGTCGTATTCACAGCAGACAACAGTAGTGACAGACCTAAACGTATTTACCACCAAGGTGAAAAAGGTTTAGGACAGATACAAACCAAGCCACTGAGCATCTACAACACATGCCAAAATAATCTACCAGAACTGGGCTAAGGTTTTGGTGTCAAGTCAAACGACAGAAAATACTTGTAAATCAACCAGACAGCATGCTAGTCACGTCAGTATCACATCTGATAAAGTGATTCAAGATGCTTAAGAGATTAAGAGTGTAATATTTTTCTCTAGGAGGCCCAATTCTTTGATATATTCAGCAACTTCATAGCTTAAGACCATGGAAAATAATATTATAATGCTTAATATTGTAGCACCTATGCACTTTTAAGCTAAACATATTGGAGACATGTAGTCAGTGCCTCACTTGCCTATACTGCATTATAGGGAGCCACTGGACCAAAGCAGATTTCTTTAAATCTTCCCAATTTATTCTGCCTTGTTGCTCTTTTTTTAAATAGAGCGGGTCACTAGAGAGCAAGGCATTTAGTCCAAAAAGAGTATTGTGAGTGAATATACAAATTCCACATGCGACGCCAAGGTAAGATTCCTCACCAGCCACTGAAATCCCTCAGAAGTGACAAGATAGGAGCTTTTGTTTACAAGGTAGAGCACAGCATTCTCACAAGCATTCACTCTCTTATACAACCTCCCTTTCAAAAGTTTTTGGACAGCCAATAGTAGCATGGTCTAAATCGCAATCTAGGTCAGAGAGAAATTTTCAACCATATTTTGTTTCCTTACTTTGTGGTTTCTCTTTTTATCTGTCTTTTTGATCAAGGTGACAGGAGCAACATTTTATTCATTTTTACCAGGGGAAAAAAAAAAGTAACATTACAGGAAAGGTAATGATTAATCCATTCTGCAAGAAAAAAGAGGAGTTCCGATTGTGAACTTACTGGTATTATCTAACCAGTATAAATAGAAGTGTACTCAGAGAAGGCACAGGATGGAAAACTCATCATGAATTGTTAGGGCATGTTGAGTTGTTTCTGTCCATGCCTGCAGTCAGATGATTTCACTGGCTGTACAAGATGAAATCTCATATTTCAATGTATAAGTAAAAGTGTCAAAGTTCAGCTGAGGCAGGGACGAATACAGAGCAAATTTTGTGCGTGTTTGTAACTAGGGCACCAGAGCAATAGAAGAAGCCAAAATGAGCCGGAAAAGCAAAGGGAGTTTAAAGGAGAAATTTGCCTTGAAGAACAGCTTGGTTAAAGAAGCCCTCTCCGAATTCCTGGGAACTTTTATATTGATAGTAAGTGTCAGCTGCTTTCCTTTCTTCCTACTAATCTAATGTTGGACAGTGCTTGTAAGGGGACACGTATGCTTTTTCTTGTACTATACCAGCAGCATGGTTACTGCCTGACAAACATTGTACAGCCTTGAATGAATTGCTTCTATTTATGGTAAGTTTGTAATTCCTTTCTTCACCTGATGTAAATATCACTGGCTATTAAAAACAGATAGCTTTATGCATTACAGTTGTCTGACAAACATTTGATTTCATATAGGAGCAGAATTTCAGTGAACTACCACATTCCGAAAAATCCAGATATGCACAACAAACGTTAGTAATAGTCTTCCTTTTGTTTTTGAAAAACTCATCAGTTTATTCTACTTTCACTTCTATGCACAACTTCCATTTGCTTTAACAAACATACTGTATTGCACACTAACAGAGTTTTATCTGAGTTACTTCCCTGTGCAATATAGAAATTTAACTGTGTGATTTGTAGTGAATTTATTGGGAGTTGCATTGCCAAACCTTCAGAGATTCGGTAAGTTAACTATTTTTTGTTTTGTTTTTAACTGTGCTACATAAATTATACAGTTGCTTGGTCCTGCAGTGCTGCTACAATTTAGGTAAATACCAAAACTCCCCGTTTTCATATCCCCAGATTTTTTTTTACTTAATTTCTTGCTCAATTTTTCTGTGCATTTTGCACTGGGACACAGAGCTGTTTGGTGATTTACCAGGGTAGAGAGCAGGCTCAGTAGCAGAGCTGGAAGTCAAGCAGCTAGCGTATTTATGCCAAACTCTTTCGTCCTCCTTTTAGTCTGAACAAGGCAGTCCTGCTTATTGCTAAATATTTCATCATAGTGAAAAGACAGAAAAAAATAAGAAGCAGGCATAGTACTGACATAGTATGTTTTATAACTGTAAATATATTAGCTAAATTTCAAGTAAGTCATCTAAAAAATTCCAGTAGCTCATAAAATACATGAAAATAATGGTCTTTACTACACTTCAGCCAACTGAAGTGCACAGGCACTAAAGTAACATTATTCTCAAATTTAATACCATCCATAAGACATTATTACAGAGAGGAGCACATTTAGAAGCAAGGAGCACAAAGCACTTTACAAACATTAATGAATTAAGTGTCACAACACCCTGGTAAGGAGGGGAAATGTCATTATCTTCATTTTATATATTAGCAAACCTGATTACAGCAGACTGCACAGGAAGCCTGTGGCAGAGCTCTGAATATAACCCTGATCACCTGACTTCCAGTACTGTGTCCTCGCCACAAGATCATCCTCCTCTTTCCATCAATACAATTAAGCAAGTGAAGAAAACGTATTAAAGTGCAGATTAGACCACAAATGCTATTATTTAATGTCCTACTGCACAAGACTAGAAGGAAATGAGAGCCCATTTTCTAGTATATTCACCATATGAATATAGTAGAAAACAAAACTACAAAATTGTTAATAATCTGAGTTTCTCTATTCTGTCTTACCCTTTCTAATTTCAACCTTGGCTTAAAGTGAAGAAAAGCCTCACATGGCTTAAACTGCAGCTTTCTCAGTGCTTGGATACCTCGATTTATGTTTAGACCGCGCAAGTTAGCGGCAGTACAAAGCATTTATTGTGAAGCAACTGACTTTTCTGCTGTTATTTATTGCTATTGCATTTAGGCTTTGTCAGCTGGTAAGTAGTTTCTCTTTAAGAAGAGATAAATATTAAACCCTTAACTTGAATTGGAGCTAATGAAAGGGGCACCTTGTTAAGTCAGAGGGCAGAAATCCTTGAAAAACAGACACCATGTATGCAAAAGAAGTGATAGCTTTCTTCCACCGTCCTATTATTATGTCTTAATCCTGTTACAAAGTGGAAGTGAGAGAAGAGTTCATGGCCTACAGCACAGTTGATTCAGATCTTTGCTGAAAGCCATTTCATGTCACCGTGATGTGTTTTACAGCCTGTGGGGAGCACCTGCGCCAGGGAGCAAGGCAGGGACAAACCTTTCCGGTACCCACAGGCTCTGTCTGGAAGTCAATGCTAACTGACCATACCTAAATTTGCAACCGACCTAGCACCTCTGGAAGTTAGCCGGATGAAATTCTGTCTCCCCAAATCACCTATTTCTATTTTTTCTGGAGAACAATGTCACAGACCACATACTATTAAGAGCTTAAACTACCATCTTTGGTAACTCTCAAGCCTTGCAACATTATTTTCCAAACTGGAAAATGTCCAAACTGTAAGATGAATTTCAGGGCATCTAGAAAGTGAAATCGCTCATCAGGCAAAACCCAGGACTTCACCTGGGGGTGAAAGGGCTCTGCCTGCAATGTTGAGCAGATTTGAGACAACAAGCCTTGAGAAAGTCACTGGATATACAGTTTGGATAACATCTCTTGGTCATCCCTGCTTAATATGCTGTGGTTTGCCTTGCAGTACGGTCTCAGAGCACGTAAACCAAATTCTTTTCAGATGAAACTAAAGTGGAAGGTGAGCTTCAGAATCACAGCAAATGTGCTGACTATTAACGGATGCTCAGTCCAGCAGATCACACCAGAGATACTCCTAAGTAATCCCTCCTCCTGAGATGTCCAGAGTCAGGTTCTCTGAACCAGCTGCTTGCACTGCATGACTTGATAACACAGACATAGCCTGTACAAGCCCCTCTCTCTGCTTATCAAAGCACCTGATTTTAATCTCTTTGAGGGTTCAGTGAGGAGCACTAAACTCCAGGAACCTGGAAGTTCCCTGCTCTATAGGCAGATCCGATGGTATACAGAGCAGCTGCTGTTATCTCTTGTCTGGGTAATCCTACTGGTGATTAGGCTATTTTACTCTTAGACCTATTCTGCTGGGGGAACAATATTTCTTTCAGTATCAAGCCTTGAATTATTCCCCAAGGCATCGCATAGCTTCTCTAATTACACTCTGGAGCAAGAATTGGGGCAGAAAACCGAAAATCTACAGTCCATAACCAAATGCAAATTGCACGTGGTTTTAGTTACACTGAGTTTTTGGTTACTGTCTTGAACTATACGATATTCACTTTGGAAGGCTCCATCAAGCTGAGAAAAGGAAAATGTTGCACTTTACCTCTTAAGTGACACAGTTTTAACATAACTTACATTTGAGTATAGGCAAAACACATTATACTGCGTATTTATATTTGCAGATTATTTGTAAACTCCTGCCCATTTCTTGCATTTACTTTGGTGCTGTCACATGGTAAATCCCCAACCTGCTAAGTTTAATTGTGCCATTTGTAATTTAGAATAAATAACCATAAAAAACCACAAGCTACCCATACAGTTTTCAATGAACATTTGAAAAGGAGACAACTCTTTTCCAGGAAATGGATACTGAGTGACGTGGGTTTTACAGTATGTTTGGAGCCAGCTTGTGGGACTGGTCTCTCCAGCCAACACCTATGCAACAAGTCGCTGAGGTGGGAGAACACCACCCCTTTTGTACCATGGTGGCTGAGAGGCCAGTGCACACATGCATTTCCCAGCCTCCGACACAGCCTTAGCCTTCTGTAGCTGGGGCTGCCCCTGAGGCCTCCCTTGAGAAAGAGCTCCCTCTCCAACACGTCTCCTCGTTCAGTACATTTCCTCTTAGGGCTCCTGTGGGTTACTCTGGAGAGCAACATCTAGGTGCCAGCACAAAAGAGTAAAGAAGCCATGCTGCACCAGATAGGTGGTTTATGTGACTTTTCAGCGAGTCTCTCTGGAACTCATCTATCCAACTGCCTCTCTGCTTTTAGTCATGCTTCTCTCCATATTTCCCCTTTGGAACTTGGCTGCATTGCTCTCAAACAAAATGGGATTCACTCTGGCTTACGCCATTAAGTATATCTGAATTGGAACAGTTCCAGAAAGAGAAGCCAAATGGGCCACGCGGCTTCCTTTGCCGGCTGCTGCTCACCTAACATAGTTGGTATTTCGTTTTCACTCTCAAGAGCATCTTACTAAACACAGTTTCCCAGAAAGGAGCTGCACAGCAGACAGTATCTCCTGAATCCAGAGCAGTGTACACTTCCTTGCTGAAACAGAACACAGGCTTCCATTTAGCATATAAAGACAAGTGGGTAGTATATATATTCCTATCCCAAAGCTTAGTCTCCAACTGGGGGTGGGGAGCCTCTTGCAAAACTCCCACTGAAGCAAATGTTTGTGTGTGCGTAGAGGACGCAGTGCATGAGCATGGACTGAATGCATTACACCCCACGCTGCAAATAGTCCAACTAATGAGAAGGAAGGCTATTTATCTTTTGCTCATCAAAATCTTTTTGCCTTGTTTTCATATTCTGACCACTTCATTTTGTAAGTTATCACTCCTGCTTTGTTGGGGAGTTTAGTCTTGCCTGAAAAATCTTTAAGGATGGATTAAAGATTCCATGGATTTGCTCAGTCCAGAAGATTAAAATTTAAAGAACTTTTCCATATCTTTAATTTTGTGGCTCTACATTCCAGTGCACGTCAATTACAATACTGTACAGTAATATATATCCCTTATTCCAAACACGCATTAGAATCCTCATTACATGTTATTACATGAAAGCAAATGTAGCTTTTGATCATTGACTCCTTAAAAAAGTGTTTAGCGTTTAATACAAAATTACTACGTAGATATTTTAAACAAAGGTAAATTCTGTGTTCTAAATTTTTGTGAAAGGGAGACTCTTTCTTTGTATAAGATGAAATTGCTTACAGCGAGTTTTGTTTAAGGTACAAAATTAAATAGCAGTAGCCTCTAACAGTTACCTTGCTTGCCATCAGCAATGAATTTCCTGGAGTACAGAATCTTGTGTAATTAGCTCTTAGACAATGAACTTGTGTTTGTCAAAGCTAGATAAAAAAGGTTATGAAAACATATTTATAACTGGTATTTTGATATATCACTCAACAGCTTTTCAAATATTACATAATGCTACAAATACCATGGGCCTTAGCAATGTTTGCACTCTGAAAAGTAGCTCTTCTGTCACAGAGATCCATACGTTAGGCCCTCTAGCAGCAATACTAGAGTACAACCAATAAACAATAGAAGTCACTCATGAATCTAATGTCACAGAATTTAATCCTGCACTTCCAGACCAAAACCACTCATTTTATGGGAATAAGATGCTTCCTTTCCCTGTCATCACCAACTCGGAGTCCATTCTGTTTCTGCAAATGTACCAGTTGCATATATTTTGACTGCATGAAATTTTGCTAATGATTCTGCTGAAGATGTGCAAACTCTTCCTCTTCTTTCTTGCTGCTGTATTAAATCAGCATTGCAAACAGAAGTCAAAGTGGTAATGAAGACCCTTAGTCGTGCCAAGGTTAAGGCATTGTTCTTGCCCACTGATATTTCTGTAAGTTTAATATTATCAAAATCAATTAACATTTTTTTTTTCAAGACAAAACTTGTTTCCCTTAAGTAATTCTTCAATTCACCTGAATAGTTAGCAGTGTGAAAGAACTGAAAGGAAGGTTATCTAATTGTTCTTTTACCCTGAAATGTTTATCACAGCAGATAATTCTGAAAAGTCACAGGAAATCTTTCGTTTTCAATACAAACTTAAGTTTTCCAGTATATGACATTTTAAACTTTCAGGTGACTAAGATGTTCTGTGTTGCATGAAAGTTGTAAAAGAGAATTATCTTCATCTCTGCAACATCAGCCCCAACACATAACTCAGCTCTTATTGTTTAACCAAGAGGTTCCAGTAAGTTCAACTTAATTTTCCAAGACCTTTTTCTGTAGATGCATTTTTTCCCAGAAAGTTTGCATCTATAGGCACTCTCCGTGAGCCTCACAGAAGACTTGCATCCTTCCAACATTCAACTGCAAGTGCAAAACTTGAATTTACGTTTTACAGACACAAATTTACAGGCTATTTTTTTCAAAAGTTTCGCCAAATAAAAAAAGGTAATAAAAGTAATACCTTTTTAAAGCTGTCACGAACAGTTGGAGAACAGAGTAAAAGATAATAAATGCAGTTCATGCCATACAGTGAGTTTATATCTTTGTGATGTCAACACTTCAATAAACCGTTCTGGCTAAGAGTGAATTCTAGCGAGCTCTCTAATCCATGGTCTGGTTTAAAGGCAAACTTGACTCAGTTCCCCTAACCCGTTCCTCAAAGGCTTCTTTACTATTAGAAGCATTCAGCTTTTTTTCCCCAACAGAAAACAGCTTAGGAAGAGAACATACTGAGGCTTTAATTACGCAGAACGATGCACCTCCAGCCATGAGGGCACAGCAAAGATCCAGCTACCCTGTTCCTGCACCCAAAGGAAACAGTAACAGAAAACGATATGTGTACCTTTATGCTCTTAAGAGAGTTTCCTTTCTTGGAAACTGCAATGCCCACTCCTGCACTCTCTCTGAATCGTACAATTCCCCGAGCACTGTTACAGAGACTAAACACATTTTAAGAGTTTAGAAAGATTTTAATCTTTTCAGTTGGTGTAGGAAGCAAAGCAGAGAAGCACATCTCAGCTCAAGAATAAATGAGTAACCTGGGAGGGAAGCAGCACCTGAATAGGCTCTTTTTCTCCTCAAGAAGCTGCTAGGTAAGATTTTCTTCCGTTGCCCAGTCTTTTCTTCCTAGACCCTTGCAAGGGGCCATGTTTGACTCCTGAAAGTTTGTATCTGAATATGAAATGTTTCGTTTCCTTTCTCTCCTGAATTTCTTAAACTTAGTAAGAAAATAAAAATAATCTTCACTGAAGAAAATTACTCAAGCCAGTTGCCCTATATAAATTCAGGAACGAAAAGCATTTTAGCGTTTCAGGATGAAGAGTGCGATATTAATCATAATAAAATATGAGAGAATGCAGACCTTTGCATTCTCTAGGTGATTTCAAGCTTTTATTTGTCTCCTATTGCATGTGCAAAAGCAATAATAAAAATTTAAAAGCATTAGTATATGTAACACAGCATAGCCTGCCCCTCAATATTTTTGCTGTATTTTTTCCCACAGAGCAATTTGAACCAGATCTTTATGTTTTAAAAGCTTTATATACACAATTCATCCAAAGCCTTATTAAACTTACATTCATGTCTCCAAGTAGTAATGCTTTCTGTCATTAAAAAAATGTTTTCAAAATGGCAATCATTTTAAGGCTTATGTCTATACTATTTAATTAACTAAATGATAAGGTTTATTTTTTTTTTCCAAGCCCTTATTTTATTAGATAGCAAGTCTGAAAAAAATAAAGGGAAATCCATTTGAACCCAAGAGGATATTGTTTGTGTCCCAGGAGATCATCAGGAGAACGGATATAGCGATTTTTCATTACTCCAAGTTTGATTAAATCATAATGTACAGAAACCCCCCCCGCCCCCACCAAAATATTTAATTAATGATAAAATAAGAGCCATGTGTTTTTAAAGTATTTAAAAATTACTTGGCTGGTAAGCTATATTTTTATCTCACCTTAAAAATTTTAAGTACTATCTGATTTAACAAAAGATAACAAATATTTGACATGAAATTAGATGAAGATTGCTCTTTCCTGGAAGAACAGGAGTTTTCTGCAACTTGAATTCTTGCAGAGCTAATGCCCTGAATTTTAGTAGATCTAACGTGTGTCTATTTTTGTTGCTGTTAGCATTACCGTCCCTATTGAAAAAATGCTTAGGAGCCCAGTCTGAATTAAGGCCCTACATAATACACAAACATAGCAAAAACATGGCTCTGTATGGAAAGAGTTTCTAATCTGTTATAAAACACCTTATTATGAAATGCAACAGAAATTCTTAGGCAGACTTGCTTTGTAAATAAAAAGACTGGAAATGAAAGCGAGTTCTAAAATACACTCCAAATCAAAGACCTTTAGAAGGACACCATCAATTTAGTAACCAGCCTCTTATCTGATAAGTTTATTTACTACTTTTATAAGGAACACCCAAACTAACTGTATATGGAAATATTAATGGGGGGCAGGAGGAACCATACAAGACTACAGAAAGCCACAAACAACCCTCTAATGTTTTCATGGGCAATTTTAGTCAACGAGATCCCTACCTGCAGTGAAGGGCAAGCGCAACCACTTCTCCCAACCCCCAAAAGACTCTCTGACTCTTCCTGCCTGTATCCCTGCTTTTAAGGGTCTAAATATGTGGTGCTAATTCTGTCTGCTTGGAGAAGTCATGGGGGTTTCCCGAAGAAGTGAAATACCAGGGCTTGCTCTCATGTCCTCGAGTGTCCCAGCAATATTGCTTTGCTTCCACGGGCTTGGAAAGGTAACCTCAGGATAGCAGAAGGGCACGCACTGCAAGCACACAGCTTGAGCCTAACACACTGCGCTGCCCCGGAGAGCCCGTCCCCTTCACAGCATTGCACAGGAACATACGCATATACGGCAGAACCCAGAGCAGTACTGCAGGCCCGTCCAGGCTGAAAAAGGGGAGCAGACAAGTCACGGGCTAGCAGGAAATGCCTGTCTGGGGAACAGTAGGAGAACATAGGTGGGACCGTGGCGTGGGAAAGGGGCAGGGTTGCTGCCTCCCCTGAACAAAGGCATCCTTGCAGAAAAGTGTGAATTGGTGGAGGGATCCTTGGAGATTCTTCATAATTAGCTGTGGTTGTTTAAGTATGGTTCTGTCCTGAAAACTGACTAAAATAGAAATTCTGAATATGTCATTTCCTGATTGAAAGTGTACAGCTTATAATTAAATATATATATATTTTTTTTAACTGCTGACTCTGTATTCCTTGTAGCACTCAGAATTCTTGTATTTGTGTAGAGCATCATCAGTTGTGTGGCCATTGAGGCCGTACTTTGCCTGCAGGGACATCTATGGTACCCCACTGTAGGTATGTAACTTACCACAGCTTGGCAGCTGGTGACGTACAAGATATACCAAAACACACATCATTGTCTCCATACTGCTAAAAAGCAGGAGAACTGGCTGCTTCTTTAATGTTACAGTAAGAGTGTCTGGCTATGAATGCACACTGCCACTAGACCTGTTCAATAAGAAGGGGCCTTTTTTATATAAGCATTCTGCTTTAAGACGTCTAAAGCTTTACAGACCACATAGAAAAATAGATTCCCTAAAATTCTGGATTCAGATCTTGCAGGAAATCCTATTTACAGTGAAAAATGCTGTTACAAGCATCTGCAAAAATCCTGAAAATAGCACAGATGAAGGCAAAATGATCTTTAGTCTCTCTGATGAGTGGGATAAAGTTCTGCAAGCTTCCAGGGAGCAACAGGACATTATGCTCATTGGAGACCAGTTGTTTTCCTTTCCTAACATTAGCCTTGTTGCCCAAGACAAAGAGAAGGATCTAATGTCTATGAAGCAAGTTTTTTGGCAGAGAATGTGTAGACAGCTATTCCACACCCAAACATGTTATTTATGACAGTAAACTAATTATTTTGTGAGCAAAAAGTCAGTAATGAAGCTAATCCAGTAAATTTAAGCAGATCAGGCTATAGACAATTGCCAAGATGAAAACCTGGTAGCATCAGACAAGATAAGATAAAGAGATCTGGCTATATTGTACTGTAATTTAAACTCCCATTGACTCCATGTGCTTCAATCAATGAGTTTGTGTGGGTGCAGCTGATGGCTGAGCTTGGCCTAGAAACTCAGAATATTTCATTACAATTTGATGATCTAGTTGGTCTTAACTCAGCCAAGCAAAGGTTCACAGGGTATTAAATTGCTGCTCATGTAATTACATGATTAGGTGATAGTTTCCAGTTATGTCAACCTAGCTACAGTAGATATGAGAAAAATTTTTTCTCTCCTTCTTAAAATGACAGCAGATGGAGAAGACACTACCGTAATGTAGTTCAGATTTGCAGGTTCAGTTCCCAGTTTCCCCATCCCAGAGTGGGCACACACTAACTGTGCCTCCGGTAGTGTTCATTCATTATACATGAGCAGGCAGCCATCTACCAATGTTCACCAAGCAAGGAGCCAGTGCAGCTGTGTTCAAGCTGGCTTGTATGCCTTCTTGTTTGTAGATTCGGTTTTCTGAGACTGGTTAGCACAAAAATGGAGCATCTGGAGTTGCATATTTCCCTATAACTTGCAGAACAGAAGCTATTACGCAAGAGGACTACAAAGCTGTTTCTGTATGATTCTCCTCAGTTCTGGTAATCAGTGAAGGGAGGCCACAGCCTCCCTCATTTCCTTCCCTCTTGTGCATTTGTAGTTGATATACACAGATGTGGTTACTGTCTCTTACCCTTTTCTATACCTATCTTCCCCACTCCTGTTCTCTTTTTTCATCATCCTTACAGAAAGGGGTAATATTTTCAAAAGAATGACCTTTTCTTTGAATCTGCAAAACTTCGTCTATGCCATTTCAGAACACAAGTGCATACTTGTAGATCTATCTGTTTGCCTGAATGCAAACTGCACCCCAGTGTACACAGGACCCCAGACCAGCCTACTGAACTTGCTCCATGTCCGAGCCATATCTTTCACTAAATCGTGCTTGGTGCAATTTCTGGAACACTCCCTTTCAGAAACCTGGAAAATGAAGGCTAGAGCATGCTAATTCCACCTCCTCTAGACTTGTGCCCTAATCTTAAACTTTATAAATTCCAGCATACCCATTCTTCCCATATTAATTAAACATGTAAATACACAATCAGTAGAATTGTCTCATACGAAGTTTTAAAAAACCATGTAATTTCAGCTGCAAACAACTAAAATGTATTTTGTTTTGGTTTTATATCTGTACGTGCATTTGTGCTTACCATTTGAATTGTTAGGTATACGATACCAATAGCGACTGTCAATGAGAGAATGCCTAACGTAAGCACATGTCGTCCATTGCACAGCAGTTGACTGCAGCTCGGAATAGGTCTTGTAACTTTCAATTATACAGTCCAATAAACTACTGCTATCTAACACCACCCTACCCTTACGTAATCTGACAGCTGTAACACTTTGGCACCAGACAGTGTTTTGTTTGCTTGCATGATTATAACCTCAAGGCAAGAACTGCACCTGGGTACATGACACAGTCTCAGGCACTTTTGTAACAGAAACTCCATCTACATTGCAACTCTGGTTAACAGCGTAACTTTATTGAGAGCTTTTCTGTCACATTTTGGTATTAGTTAAAACCCTTGGGGAAATAATGGAAACAAAAGTATGATTTTGCCTGTTTAAATTGCATCTGTTCTAGCAGGACTTGCTTGTTAAACTTCAATCACCAAATCTTTTTGGTGGAGTCTATTTCTAAGGCAGGAGAGATTTTCCCATTACTTTGCAGTTTCTGAATGCAACTGCCTTGCAATTGAAAATAAGCATTTCTAAAAGAACTAAAATTTTATTTATTCAAATATGCATAGTTAGGAAGAATATTTGCAATACAGTCATTGGTGACATAGAGTAATGGCAGAACACGAAAGCGAAGCAAGGAGATTAACCAAAGCAACTGCATTGGCTAAGATGGAATGATTTTATAGGAAGAAAAAAAAAAATCAGATTCCCACGTACCATCAAAGGAGGAATATATATATATATATACACACAATTTAACATCAAAGTAATTAAAGTTGCTCAAGATAAACCTAGTTGCATCCCAGAAATGGTATGATTCAGATCATTTGCAGTTGCAGAGAAGCAAAAATTTTCAGACTATAGATGTTATTTGATAGCTTCCGTAGAGCGTTGGGTCATTATTCAAAGCACTTAGGCATATATTTAAAAAGGAGATTTTTTAAAGACATAAATTGATTTCTGGCAGAAACAGATCAGCCAGTCTATCTTAAACTAAAGGCCTTTTGTGCCTTTGAAAATCTTTCCTACCAAATTTAATAGGACCTAAGCATATGCTTGAAGCTAAGCAGAAGCTTTAGAACTGAATAAATGTGATCTTAAGCATACATTTAGATGTGTGGCTGAACTTCATTCTGAGGGGAACCAACATAAAATGGAAGCTAGTTTAAATCCATTGAGAATGCTCCAATGTGAACTATTCAGGTATCCCCACTTCAGTTAATTGTTCAAACTGCAGAGCCAGTGAAATATTTTGGTAGAGCAATATATGATATCAAGGCAGCATAACAGTAACACACACTCTAATCTCCAGAAAGTTGTCTCATTCCAGAATTTCAGCATTAAACAAGAAAAGCTTTTTGAACTATCTTTCATAACTTTCACAGGAATTTTTTCATTGCTTATAACAACAACCTGGAACTGAAAACTTACCACACAGAATTAATTCCCTCTTCACTTTTAGATGCAGGGATTTGTTGTAGAGGCTGTGAGGTCTTGTTTAGGCTCCAAGTTCTGATCTGTATCCCAACATTGTACTTAATTGTTTTCTGGTGAGAGAGAGAGAGAGGGGTCCTTATTAGCAGACATTCTTCCTGGTCACAGAACAGGGGAAAATAAAGAGTAAATGTTCATTGCAGCAAAGGCAACAATGGCACACATGCCACTCATCTCAAATTCTAGCATTGTTTCAATATTTAACCACATTTTGAGCTATACCTGGACAGCAGCAGAAGTTGCAAACTAACCAATAACCTTTGACAGACACACTCATTGTTTTGCATTTCTCTTTTAAAATACAGGCACTTGGATGCGGGTGTGTGGGACAGGCTGTCCTTAGCCGAGGAGCCCATGGCGGGCCCATGACAGTATCAGTTGGATTTGCAATGGCAGTCACCATAGCAGTGTATGTCTCTGGGGGAGTTTCTGGTACGTGACTTTTTTTCCTTATGTAGCATTTATTGCCATGGTTTTAAAGCTACCTTATTAAATTACTTCTATTTCATGGTATAAACAATTATGTATCTAGCAATAGCAAGCACCATTACAGCAGAGTCTGCATCAGAGTTTCACTAGTAACTATTTTGTGGTCTTCCTGTTGCCTTCTATTCTTTGTGTTTGACAAAATCTTCCACCAAATTCTGATCTGAACTACAGTGTGCAAACCTTGGCAGACCTCTGGCCTTTATGGAAAGCAGTCTGTACAAACCAGAAATCTGGTTGGTCTTGCTTTGAAAATTCTGTCACTAAAGATGATCCTGGACAACATAGGCCCAGCATTTAAGGAAATAAGCATGAAAAGCTTACAGAATCCAGCAGTCACCCACTAATGGGTATAATAAGCAGGGTTCACCTCACGGGGTGCAGTTTATCTCTTCGTGTCTTATGACGGGCAGTAGCAAGTCTGTTCCTGTCTGCTTATTCACAGAAGCAGCAGATCGTAGAAAGCAGAAACAGCAAAAAGATTCAGTACTAGAGATACATTCTGGGATACGCTGTCAATGTACGTCATTGCCCCTTTGTTTCTGCTATAACATTTCCTTAATATATATTGGTCAGGAATCTCTCTTTTGTCTGTAGCTGGGCTAACTAATCAGTGGCTCCATGTGCCATATTGGATGGTGCTTTGTCTCCTATTTCCACCATTCAATTTGGCCAAATCAGTATCAGAAACATTAGTGTGACTGCTTTTAACATTTAAATTCTCCCTTTAAAATAGAAAATTGTGGGTTATAATAATACACAGTGTTGTGTATTATAATACACAATACTCCGTGTTGTATGTGGAATTTATATTGTTCTCTTAAAGCAAATGGTGCCCTTATACTCCAGGTCTCATAGAGGCATTTCTTAGCCTTCATAAAGAGAGTAAAGTCAATCTGGGCAGATATTTCTAGGTATAACTAGGCCATTATAAATAGTTGCTACAGCAGAAATTACTGTGGCCATTTCTCTTCTCTTTTACAAATTCATTTACAGAGACACCATGCATGAGGTTTCTAAGTTCACATTAGAAACTGCTCAAGGTACTGCAAAAGAGGCAGTCTTGTTACTGTCATTGCAACAGAGCAGAATGAATCATAGGATTGTTAAGGTTGGAAAAGACCTTTGAGATCATCAAGTCCAACGGTTAACCTAACACTGCCAAGTCCACCACTAAACCATGTCCTTAAGTGGACTTAATGGTTAGAATGGTTCCTTAATACCACCCAAAGTTAATTCAGCAGTACATTCCTATTATCTGAACAGCTTTAAACTACAGGTTTTGGTTTACATGTAGGCAGGTAAACTCTTCTAATGCAGTATCATGAAAAAAACCTGTGAAGACACTAGCCTGTCCTACATTTGCATCTTTAAGGGATATTCATGTCTATTATATAGAAGATTAGAGTTCAATCCCAATAGGGCAGAGCAGTTGCAGATGTTGCAGTATTGTGCTTCCTGTGTTTTTCCCATGACAAAGGATTCTGCATGCAGTGCATTTTCTCTGTGAAAGAATAGGAACAGATATTTCAATAGGTTGTGACTATCCAACATATGATTACTAGTGGACACTTTAGAATATCAGTTCCTATGTAGAATTTGTTAGCAAATTCTGCGGCTCTCTGGCCATGAAGCCTTATGTTTAACTACTGCTAAAATATTTTGCGCCAGTTCTTTATGAAATTCTAAATTCCTAGTAACATAAAATATATAGTATGCACAGTTGGTAAATTTGAGCTCTTTTATCTAGGAAAATTCCCTTTTTTGCTTTTCCACCATCTAATTTTCCTCAATCTCTAGATAATTTCCCACCATTTTTTCCAACTTAACATTTCAAAGAAAATCATGACTGTGATCACTGCAACTATGAAAGAATGGGGAACACATTGTCCAAAGGGGACTTTTTTTTTAACCAGGCAGCTACTGGTGGCACAGGAACCAAGAATCTTTTAAGTCCCCTATGTCATCATGAGAGCCTTCAATTAGACTTTTCCTTTCCAGATTTAATGTTAATCAGACATCTCTAATATTATGACTTGTCCTGGCCATCATAATCACCGTGTATTATATACAGGTGGGGAACAGTATCAGGTGATGAAAGAAAGGAAAATTATTCATTCCAGCCAGAGTAAAGAACAAAAGACAAGACAACAATTTATCAACATTCACATGAAGGGCTGTTAAATAAGGTGCCATCCATCTATTTGCTTTGTGCTGAAGAATCTGAAACACAGCGAGGAATTCAAAATTAATTCAAGACTGGTGCTACTAGGTCAGAGTTTTGGAAATGATACAAAGAAGGTTTTATCCAGTTGTTATCTGTGTTTGTCAGTTCATTATGTATCAAAGGTGCCTGGGTTTCATAAGATAATGACTCACTGACCTGAAGTGCAAGCAAACACAGAAACTGTACATAGAGGCCCTTTCTCCATCACTAGCCTTTGACAGACAAAGATCATGCTCTTTTAGTTATTTTATTAAAGACAGGCTATTTTTTTTCTGATAACCATACAGGCTGAAATGAGGCTGTACCTGGAAGGTAAGCAATGGACCTGCTATGTCCTTGCAAAACTTGGGTTTTACTGTATTTTTTACTGTGGAGTACTGTTTCAACTGTTTATTTATTTGGCAATTTGTATTTCTTACGTATCAACTACATATTTGTAAAAAATGAAGTTTTCCAAAAGCATTCAACACTTTTTTCCATTTTGATAAAAGATGTAGAGGGAATTGACTAGCATGTGACATAATAATAAATATATTTTAGAAACTAAAATTGTCACAAAGGATTCCAATGTTGCTGAAATCTTTCTCATGTGTGAGTTTAGGTGTAGCTACTCCTAAATATAAAGGAAGGAAATTCCACAGGAAATGGAAAAACTCTGTTTCAGCACAGCTACTTTATCAGTTTCCTTATTGTGGACCTTTCTGGAGGGTGTAAGAGCTTGATGAAAACGTGTGATGAAGAACCATGCACTGCTGTCCCCAGATCCCATCTGGGCATAGCTTACCAACAGTCAGCATGAAGCTGGACAGCCCTAACATTATTTTAATTTATGTTCATGAAAACCGAGTTCCTAAGTAACCCCAGGTTGAAGACGAGGGCATAAACGTGACTTAAGTCCAGGATACTCAAGATATACAATCAACCCAGTAATAGTCCTTAATGTCAATACATGCTTGCTAAACTGAATGAATGTTCTGCTGTGCCAATCCTCCCTTAAAAACAAAAAGCCAAAGCCCTTGGGGAGAGAGAATATGTGCAGAATGATGGACCCTTTCCTCACAACTGATAGGGCAGATTTAGGCTTTTTCAAGAGAAGTTGTCTGTAGACCTACAGGTTATATACAGCAGGACAGCAGTCTGATAAATAACACCATCTGCAAACATCAAGAGGGAAGCTAGATCTTGGTGGATACTGGCTTTCCCCCTCCCCCAATTTCATCCAACTTGTTTCAGTTTAATTGCAGTCAGCATTTAATTGCAAAATAACATCTAGAAAAGCATGTACTAGTCTCGTGCTTAGAAGTGCCCACATTTTTACAAATCCTTCACCTATTCTCATGTATCTGAGTCATCCATATGACTTATTTTGTGATTTATTTTTCAGGTGGTCACATAAACCCAGCCGTTTCATTAGCCATGTGCGTGACTGGAAGATTAAAATGGACCAAATTACCAATTTACATATTAGCACAACTCCTGGGAGCATTTGTTGGAGCAGCGGCTGTCTTTGGGATTTATTATGGTGAGTACACCTTAAACATGCTCACAGGACAAACTAGAGGTCAGGCAGTCTCTAAGGCCCCAATTTTTCAATGAGTGCCAAGCAGGCAGAGGACTGTTCACACAAGGCTAATGGCAGGACTGAAGCTAAAGCCGTAAAGAAGAAAGGAAGAAGCATAAAGAGTTTGAAGGAAAAAAAAAAAATAAAAAAAAGACTCAAACATTCCAGGTATCCTACAACTTTCCTGAAACACTAATACTCCAGGAAATGTTCTGAAATTTAGAAAAATTATTCATGGGAAATCAGATACTCTGAGATCATGTATTTCTCAGTAAGGATTTAAAATTACTTAATAGCCAGGATATAGGGCTATTCATCTTCCAAGCAAATTAGAAACATTAAAGACCTGATCCAAGTGCCTGTAGGCAAGCATCACCAACATTGTTCATTGAGGTTACAGGATATGAGATCAAGTCCCTCCTGACTAAACTTCAGACCACCCTAGAGAGGTAGCTCTCCAAGACAATGAACTCCAGGTAGAGTGATAAACGGGTTGCATATTAGAAGAGGAAAAAAAGAAAAAAAGAAAAAAAAGATTACCCCTATCCGTGAGGCATGTTTCTTTTACATGGTGTGCCACAAAGGGAAAAATCTGAGTAACAGACTCCCTGACTTGATGAATCCACTTAGTCGGATCAGTTGCTTCGATCACCTGCTCCAAAACTCTGCTTCTACTATCCCAGCCCATTTCCTCCAAAGCCTCTCTCTTATGGGCATTATGTCTCCAGACAGTGCAACAGAGAAAAAATTAAAATGAAAATGCCTATTGTATATCAGCTAGGTGCTCAGTACCAGTAGTAATCATGAACAGAAAAATCTTTAGAAACTGTGGTAACTGTTTGTGGTTTGGTGGGGTTTGTTTGAGTTTGGGGGGGGTGTGTGGGGGGTGTGTTTGTGTGTTTGCTTTAAGGTTAGTGTTAGAATTTGGAAACTGTGGGATTCCAGAACAAGATTTCCACCTGAATTTAAGTCCTCCTCAAGCCAGACAGCCAGGATTAGGGCTGCTGCCAGGATGCGGCAGTACATCAACAAGCACGTGGGGTTGGGCGTGGATTCACTGTGTTCTGCCAAAGGGTAGCAGCAGGATAAGGAGCCAAGATAGGGAACTTAGGGCTAGGGTTATTGTTAGAGACTTCTTCCTGTTATTCAGGAGTGCAGGATTTTCTCATATCCCTATCTCTGCTCAAGTACTTTGCGCTCCTCTTGTTCTTATTAATTCCCAAACTTCTTCTCTACTTTTTCCTTCCTGCAACTTGCAGGAGTGTCCTGTACTCATTGAGGTCCACTGAAACCTCACTGGTAGAAAAACGGACATCGGAGCTCAACACCTCTATCTTCCTCATACACACATATCTGAGCTAGATGCTTTCATTTTCAGTGACATCCCTGAAAGACTGAGGGAATATATATGCTAGGCTGCTGAATATGAGGTCTTTCTAAAGGCCTACAAAGTAATTCACAGCTGAGAAATTTTCTTTTCCTTACCCTCTTTTTTCTAATAGTTAAATACAACAAAATAATCTGACACTGCAAATGAGAGAGCCTGACCAAAGTAAGCAACTAAATATTCTCTGCATCCATGTTGTGGCCTTAAGCAAAGCTAGAAAAAACAGGGGCAACAAGAAATAGATTTGTCTGCTAGCTTCAGGAGAAGCTTACCATCCTCACCATGACTTCTATGGGAGATGGGGAGCTGTTTCTTTACTCACAAGTATCACCTCATCACTGGATCCACTAGTGAAATAAAAGCACAGTGTTATTCATGTCAGTCCATGCAGATTTTTGAGTGCTTCATCTTAGTGTCTTCCTATTTCTAACACTTCAGGGCTTGCCAAGGCAGCAAATTATTCTGACACAGAAGTCATATTATACTATTTAAAATACACTTTAAATATACTAACATAAATATATGTATATTTACAACATACATAAATCTTTACAATATATATATAAAAATACATTAATGTAAATATACTAAGAACTGAAGTTTTGGGGCTAGCCTCTCCCATCACATCTTGGATGACTAGCACAGCAGTTGGGTGTAAAGCCCAAGCAGAGTGAAAAGTTCAAACTCCTTTAGAAGAGGAGGTCTCTCAGGAGAGTCCCTTCACAGAAGAAGTCATTGCAGAACTGTCAAATGGAATAGCAGTAATTCCCGTTGGCTGGGAATCCACAACAGTACAATCGGGATGCTGTGCATTTTTCAGGGCATCATGGCAAATACAGCGCCTCTTACAGAATAATGCAACTGTGTTCAGAATCAGAAAATGCTCCCTGGCACTGAGGTTGGAGCAATGAGCAGGGGAAAAAACAGCCCCATTTTGAAAGCTGTGATACACAAAACAAGTACTTCAAGGCACAGGAAAAGAGATGAGACAGGAGGCTATAATTAGTACAACACCTCAAATCCATTAACTATGCTCCTAGAAAAAACAATCAGTTTCAGTTGAGAATGTGAACTGCACAGACCTATCACATATATTCTAGTCCTAGAAAACCTAGTGCCTATGAAGAAGTGCAACCAGGTAATGGCTGTTTTCTACAGATGCCTTTATGGAGTATAGCAATGGAACACTTGAAGTCACAGGGCCTAACGCAACAGCACATATCTTTGCAACATATCCAGCTCCATATCTGTCCCTCATAAATGGATTTGCAGATCAGGTAAGTGCACTTGCTGTTTTGACTCTACAAATTAAACGTATTGAAAACTGTAAAACCAAGCAGTAAAAAAAATACATAGATCTCTAACGGGTATGATGAATCTCACCATTTTGGTCATACATCACTGCGTACAATAGCAATGAGAATGCAATGCTGTTCGTGGGGATTACATTTTAGTCGTATTTTACAAGCAAGGTAATTTCAAGTTGTTCTTTCCACATAATCATATTAATTGTTGCACTCTGCATGTCTTCAATGCAATATAAGCAAGAGGTTTTCCTCAGCATAAATCAGTGTTCCTCCATAAACTTCAGCAGAGCTATGTCCATTTACATCAAAATACAGACCATTTTGTGGACCTGTTATTCCTTAAGTAATGCTTAAGCAGCCAGATTAACACACCTTGAACAACTGAGTTTTCTGCTACCATAAGCCTCCTCTCTAACTTTCTCTTTGCAAATAGATTTGTAGTGTTTGTTATTTTTCAAATGAATGAATCTGAAAAAATCTCCAATTTCCAATTTATATCCTCTAATCCTATGTATCCAACAGTGAAAAATGAAATTTCTTATCTTCTATCTACTTCTAATGTCTTCTTCAGGCATACATGAAATATACTGTGTAAGCAAGTATGAAAAACTAGGGATTGACAGAGCACAGGAATTCCTTACGTAAATGACTTGAAGATTGTGAAATCTGGCTTCAAAAAAAAAATCCTAACATTGTTTTGAAATTTTGTAAGAGAGACAATTCTGATTTTTGCTTTGGATTAGTCAGACTTTTCCATAAGATCTTTTTGCCCATGAAAACTTTAAAACAAAATTAAAACCAGGTGAAATAAAAATAATTTTTAAAACCCCCAAACTTAAACTTATTTAAATCAGTGTAGAAATTGAACATTTTGACATCGCAGAAACTTTTGTCTGTTTTTCCTCTAAGTTAATTATTAGCAAAATCAACATTTACAAAGCATTTGATTTAAGCAGAGCAGCACTTCTGTCAAAGTAATTCCAAGAAAATTTCCTTCATCAGCTCAATTAGCACATGCAATACAGAGTTCACGTTAGTTACACGTGCAACCTTAATTTAGGTAATTCCTAATTTTTTAGCTGCTCAGTTTTGACCTTGTAGACTTCACTTTTTTTCTTATGTTACGCAATACCTGGATAAAGAGGTGCATATTTAGCCTAATTTATCAGCATAAGCTACAGTCATATAAAGCACTTTGATATCAGTGTAGTTGATTGTATTGGCATAGCAGAACTACCAAAAATCAAGTAAGTAGAACTGTTAAATTAATAGGAGAAAAAGTGGAAACAAAGCATCAGATCTCACACAGGCGATGCCTTTTAAATCCTCTATTTTTTCCACACCAGGTTGTTGCAGATCGTTTTTTCAAGTATCCTCAGCACATTTCTTGCCTTTTTCTTTCAGCACAGGTACCAAAACTTCTCATTACTGTGAAGTAGAGAGGCACTGGGTTCCAAATTTTGCTACTCTGTATAGTGGGATAAATCTAAATACCAGCTCTAAGCCACCACAGTCCACAGAGCTGTCATGGCCCCTCTTCTCATTATTGGAAGGAATCTGCACATATTTATTCAATATTCTTTTCTTTGCATTGGCCAGGTGATGTCAACAGCTGTTCTTCTTCTGGCTATATTTGCTATTTTTGACACCAGAAATAACAGTGTACCGAAGGGCTTGGAGCCAATTGCAGTAGGACTTCTTATAATTGTTCTTACTTGCTCCTTGGGAATGAACAGTGGCTGTGCCATGAACCCGGCCAGGGATCTAGGCCCAAGGCTCTTCACAGCCATTGCAGGATGGGGGATGGAAGTATTCACGTAAGTATGCCTGGATATGAAGTAAAATGCTCTTAGCTAAAATTGCTTCCTAGGAAAGTAAGATCCTGACTCAACACAGTACCAAGTCATACTTTATATACATATAGGTAATTCTTTGCATACCAGAAGCAGCTATTCATGCACTTTAAGCAAGACATCCCCTAGGAACTGGGCTTTAAAAAGGATTTCCTGCTCCTAGGGCAAATCAAACATGCATTATCCCTAATATCAATCATTGTTTAAAGCAGACCCTTCCCAAAATATTAGAGATTCTTAGAGGTCACTGAAAATATAAGAGTGCTTTCTTCTCTTGTCCTGCATCTTTCAGGAAAAAAAATGAAATCGTGAGAGAGTTAGGTGGGAATATTTATCGGGTGCTGTAAAAAACCAGACATATCAGATTGATTTAGCCTATTATTACTACTCAGTTATTGCAGAAATATACAACAATCTAAAAGCCTGACTTCCTGCCTGGGAGCGAAGGAGTGAATGAAAGAAAGCTCCCTTCATTTTCCCACATTTCAGAGCACAATCTCAAATCCCTGTGCATGCATGTGCGCACGCACACACACACACACACACACTCTTGGCTGGCCAAATGCACAGCTAATTAGTTGCACATCAAATCCACAGCTTACACATATCCAGTCTAAGAGGCACTCTGGGATATCTAAGTAAGAGTAATCTGTCATCAGGAGGTAGATCTTTTGGTTTATTTTTGTAAGGTTTGTTTTTCCAGTTATTTACAAGTACGAATCCCCAGAAGTACTGTAGACCACTAGAGAGCTCTGGTTAATAGAGATTTCATTTTAGCTACTTCATCAAGTACAAATAATCTGTATTTACGTAGTATGACTTCCATCTACACAAATCACGTGCCTTAGTAGAGGATAGCAGCAGCAAAGCTTTTCTCATACAAAAAAAGCTAGGCACGACACAGAAGAAACGGGCACACAGTCACACCATAGGCCATATCCAAAGCTCAGATATAACACAGCTCTCTAGGTCGGCTCTCTAGCCCGGTTACTTCTAAACTTTTCCCCCCAGCAGCTCTTACCACTGTACCATTCGACTGGAGTTTTTTGTTTTTTTTTTTTTAAAACAGCAGCACACAGAGTGACATATCACATATAGGATTCTCCTCTCTAATGCCTATTTAATTATAAGTAGTTGTTGACTAGGATGTTAATTATAGTGCCATGCACTATAATCTGTAATATATTATGAAGTTGGCTATTACATTGCTGAAAAAGTTTGGAAGCCTGATTGTACTGTGGTCTAGTCACAGAATACCTGTGAACTCCCCTTCTCTCCAGAAGTAAGGTCTTATTCATTTACATTTCAGAAATTACAAGAAAACTCTACATCTGTACCAATATGGGCTCTTCCCTAATTTAGTTTCAGGATTTATATACAGAGAGGGAATGCATCCCAACTGTGAAGACCATACTAAGAAATTTTAAAATGGGAACATAAAAAATGAGATACGAGATCTCTAGTCATTGCTGGCATAAACTTACAGCAATCTCAGGGATGTATAAATTGAGGAAGAATTCTTCCTCTCTGCCTTCAGTTATAAGGCTACAGCTATGACCAAGTTCAAGGGAATGATACAAAAGGAATATGTCCTCATCTATCTACAGCACAGATCCAGGCGAGACTTAGGAAGAACTTGAGCTTTTTTAGGTATTTGGAAGCTTTGGATCAGTTACAGGCCATGGGAGAAGTCTGAATGATTGTAGCTGGGATCCTGAACTGCCTGATGCTCTTCTGGCATTACATGTGCAGGAGAGACTTAAGTGGTGCAGCAACAGTTGACAACTAAACCTTGGATGTCTCAGCTTAACTGGAATTCACAACCTTGAGGCAGGTGCTTAAGCTCTCTAGTAAAAGGCATGCCCAGGAACTGGGACCTAAGCATGAAACCTCCACAGTGACATGAGGAGAGTGCTGCACAAACCGAGCGACAGGAAATACTGAAGAGACATTGAACATTCATTGGAGTGAGGATGGAAGCATCTCACAAGGCGACTGAGTTGCTCTCTGTCCGGGCCAGTGCGTGTTCGAGTGCTGCCTACAGGGCAGCCAGGGACCGCCAGGAAAGCCTGACTTTGGAATCGATCAGATACAGAAGGATCTGACTCTCTACACCCTGATCCCAAGCAAATGATCTAAACATGGAGATAATTGGTTCACAGGGGGAAAATCCCCTCTATCCCCTCCTTTGTGCTTGCAGGTCCAGTAAATTCTGGTTTTATCATGTTCTCAGGCAGGGAACTGCCAGTAGACCGGAGGGGAGATCTTCTGCTGGACCATGGCATTGGCCAGAGGATAGGGAGGCAGTTGAGCAGGCATTTTCTAAATGTTATCGTTATTACATTTTACACAAAGGTGCAGTTTCCCTGAGAATCAACCCAGGGGACACAGGCTATGGTGTGGTTTCCCTAGTCAGTGCAGCAGGATTTGTTTTGGTTCAAGGCTCCCATTAGAAGCTGTTCTGACCTACTGCAGCTGGAAAGGGGGTGTCTGTCCAGCACTCTACGGAGAGCACCATTTTGCACACAATAGATGTAGTCAGCTCTGTGGCCTGCTCCTGCAAACTGCTCCTCAACCTGTCTGGAGTAGGTGCCACAGGTGGCAACCATCCCCATCATTAGAGACCACTGCTGACTTTAGAGACCTAAATGTTTCTAACGATTTGTCCTAAAACCATGGAGATAACCAGGAGTCTTTCTTAAGCACATGCTTAATATTCTAGAAAGCATAAGAAGAGTTTTGGGTAGTGAAGTTTTGTCTGTAGGGAGAAAACAGCCAGAGCTCCGAGTACAAATACCAGACTCTGGATTTTGACAAGCATAAACAGAGCATAAAATGGCAATGAAAAAGTGAGAAGCGGCTCTACAGAGCAGCATTTCCCATCAGCGTTTGAACCTAGCCATAGAGTATTTCACCCCTGGGCTATTACGGGTTCTTTTGCAGCTTTGCCGGGGCCGGGTCTGGCTGGCCACGGCAGCGGTAGCGCCGGGAATTCGCCTTGCTCCGCCGCCGCGGCCCGGCGGGAGCTGCGGCGGGCAGAGCCGCCGGCGCGGTAACGCTGACACCTCGTGGCCACCGGCCCCGGGACGGCCGCGGGGACAAGTCGCCCGGACTAAATAAACTGCATTTTGGAAAGGGTCAGGAGACGCACCTCTTGTCTGCGCAGGGATTTGGACGGCAAAGTGGCCTCTGAAATATTTTGCATTCTTCCCGGAGCGCAGAACTGTAGCCAGACACCTTCCACACTGCTGAATGCCCGAATTATCCTGGCATTTCTTAGAGCAAACAGTGTTATCTCACCATCCCGCAGCACTTGGCTAGGTGAGAAAAGTATTCGCAAGTCTAAAATGGGCCAAAGTTCCCAGTCCGTGTAGCTTATACACTGTAGTTTCCTGGAAATTTTTGCAGCTAACCAAAGTGCCGCTTGCCAGGCCTGTGGTCTGCCTGCACCCCTTCGCAGCCGGCTCCCTCCCGCTCTGCCCAACAGCAAAACCACCTGATGACGCCAAAGGCATAGCTGGATGTCTTCCTGCTAGCTTGGCAGCAAAGCTGTAAGGTAGGGTATAAGGGAACTAAGGTTACTTCGGTGAAGCTGTCTGTGCTTGTCACAAAGAGTTCTTGCTCCTGTGTCAAATGAGGGAGGATTGAGTGTCATGGAAACTTGTAACTCAGCTGTGTCCTGATCTGATTTCAGCTTTGGCATCGCCCTCTATAAAGACTTTACACCCATCATCTTAGCAGAGGGTGTCTAAAGCGTAGCTGACAGCAGCTGCTGCAAATACAGGCCGTGATTTGGAGGCCATGAAGGAGCCAACAAGGCACACGTCAGTTCACGGAACAAGCAGAGAGAGAAACCTGCCAAGAAACACCTTCGTTATACGCCCACATACAAACACGGGCACACACAGAGGAATACACGCAAATACTCAATATAGATTTCGTTGTGCTGATTAAGTCAATAAAACCTTAGTCCACACTTGTTCCAGAAATTCAGGGGCTCAACAGACATTCATGACTCAACAACAAACAGATCTATAAACTCAGTAGAACAATACCAGGAGTTATTTTATATCCTCAGGGCAAAATATAAATAATTCCAAAGGCAAAACATACACATCTAAGGCATTTCTGAACAAGGAATAACATTATCATCAATAGGGCACTGTGCGATTAGCCCTGGTTTATTCTTGTGTTGTGACTTAACCACAAGTTCACTTCTGCATAGATCTACACAACTGAGTGCTGAATAATTATACTTACAGTTTAAAAATTCCCCTCGCAGCTTCCTGTAAAGTTCCTCTCACAGATGAATTTGTCCCTTTGTATTTTTGGGAGAAAAAAAAGTTACTTCTCCATTTTCAATATGCATGAAATTGAGGTGGCTGGGTTTTCACTGCAGACTTGCATGTTCAATTAATACAGCATATTATTGAATCAAAACACCTTCATGCACCAGTACAGTTAAGAAAGTCTGTGCTCTGAAACCAATACTCAGTAATTTACTGTCCAAATGTGGATGCCCAGGAAAGGGAGAGCAATTCTACAAGCCTAAGTCTCCTGCATAAAGAGGTTGTTTATTGTTTTATACTGTTTAATGGTAGACTTCTTTCTTTAAAAATGTTCATAAATCTACACATTTAAAATTAAATCCTAGTAATTGTGCAAAGTGAATGTAAACATTTCAGTGGAGCCAATATGCTGGACTTTCTTACTGAACACAGCAATTCTAAAAAAGATTAAGTTTTAGGTGTATAATACACCTCTTACTGAAAGACCCCACATTTTAAACACAGAGATAAGACACTACATCATGAAATTTGAATCTTGACCATTCTAGTCAAGCACAATCCACTTTACAGTCACTCTGTTTTATTACATTCCTTAAGGCAAATATACTCAAAATCAAGTATAATCTATTATATTTGTCAAGAGGAATACCATATATACTATTGCAGGCCTGAACCTGCAAATCTCCATGCAGATGAGATAACCCATTTTTGCAACATACGTTTGCATTAATCACTCCTGAAAACCTATCCATGAGCATCTGGCAACATCATCAGTCAAGACTGCTGTGCAATAAATATGTCCCTGCTCATTTCATTGTAAGTCAACAAAGCCCGTTTTCCACAAGGGAGAAATTATCCCCTGCCCCCAAAACAGACATGCAGTAAAGAGGCCTTATTTTTAAGGTGCGAGTACAGCCTGTAGACCAACATGCCTGGTGGTTGTTACTTAGCATTTCAATCACAACATGGGCAGGACAGACAGGGGTATCATCCATTTACAGAAATGTGAAAGGAAATAGAAAGGTCTACAGTATAGAGAGAGTCAAGCCACCATATTTGTTCACTGTCAAATATAAGGTAGGGTGTTCAGTAGAGTAACAAATAACAATAATTCTTGTAATTCTTGTGGGTTTGTTTGTTTGTTTGTTTTTGTCTTACAGGGCTGGAAATAATTGGTGGTGGGTCCCTGTAGCTGCACCTATGCTGGGAGGTGTACTTGGAGCAATGATCTATATTGTTTTTATTGAAATTCATCACTCAGATACTCAGCCAGGAGAAGAAAATGACATGTATGATAAATATGAACTGACCAATATGGAGTAAAAAGTGAAGAATTTTCTCTCTTTTTGTTGTGCAGTTTTTATGCAAATGATTGTTTGGACCATTTTATAAAACCTGTATGTCTTGATTAGAAATTCACATTTCAAAGCAGAAAATCTATATAGAAGACAAGTTCAAAACTGACTTCTTTCCATGAAACATCGGGCTGATCACATTCAAAACTGGGAACTTGGGGGTGGGAAGGGTAAATTACTGTTCGTTTCATTCATCAAGTTATCTCCTAGATGAAACTGTAGTGAGATGATGCACTGACTTGTTAATTCAACACATATGATCTTAATCATGTTGCATAATTAACTGAAAATAGATGAGATATTGTTACAAAACTGCATGCATAGGTAGTTAATTGGTTCAGTGCTGAATTAACATGTAAGAGCATCGTTCACTTCTTATAGCCATTCTTTAAGAATGGCTTGTCTGAAAATTAAAAGCAATACCCAAATTGCCTAAGTGTCAATCGAAGTAGTTTTAAATAACTTAAATTTTTATGGAGCCACTAATTGAACAGCAAGGAATCAATTTATCACTAATGAGGTTTTATAACTCAGAATATTATCACAAAAGGTAAAATCTGTGTGTTATAAGATCAACACCAAAAAGACAACGCTGCACTTCTGCACAGGTTCTTTATAACTATAATGTTCAATTATTTTTAAACTATTTACTTGACATTTATGCTATCCAATATTAAAAGGCTAATCTAGAATATTAATCTGAACCTCTTCTGCTGTGCTTTCTGGATAAAATTAATTCCTGTGGAGATGGGCCAGCACCAGAGGCTTATGCTGTGCAGAGGTCAGCACGAGGCCTATGTCTGTATAAGCTTTAAAGAGGCCTTCTGCTGCTGTTCTAGATGGAGAGATTTCATCTGCTTTGTGGGAGTAATTTTTATTTTGGTAGCAGTAATTAAAATTAGAAACTGGTCTCAGACCTAGTCCTAGAACTGACTTCCCCAAGGAAGGCCAGCTCCACATCAGAATTCTGAAGTGTGAGTTCTCTCTCGCTAAAGAGAAGTGGTTTGACATACACCACACGTCCTAAATATCCGGCCTTGAAAAATGAAATTATTTCTGCTTAATCATTGTGAATTGAATGTATCCGATTAAATCAAAGTTTATTTCTAATATGTATACATATATATATATGGTTGGTGATAGTGATCATGAATAAATAGGTGTCCTGTTCAGTGATGCTCCTGAGCTATTTTCATGGCAAAACTTCAGGGTACCAGTTCAATGCACTCATTTCAGGGTGCTCTTTCCTTTGGATTCCTATAATTCTGCTCCCTAGAATTCCACAGTATTTTCTGATTTCACTCCTGAATGGAAGAACCCTTCATGTTGCCCATAATAACCTGTGCACTTTGGTGAGGTATCCACAGAAGTGGTTTGGAAAATACTGTGGTCAGAATCTGCCTTGGCATTTGGGCAGATCAGGCCTGTGCCACTGCATGTCTTTATCATGTTCCCTGGTATGCCACACCGAATTCATGGCAGCAAAGGGATAGAATTAGCAGGTCAAGCAAAGCTTTGCTTGCTGCAGCTCTAAGTCAGATGATTCTGTATACTCAAGGCAGTATAATTCCAATTTTAATTATGTTTTTGAAGAAAACTTACAAAACCGTAATGAACTCAGGTTGCCCAGAGACTACATCAATCCTGTGCAAAATGCTCATTTCATTCAGCGTTTCTCTGCTGTGGGTTAAAAACTGATATAGCTATACCCATCCACATTTGACTGCATTGTATCATTATCTGGAGAGCCACAATAACAAGAAGGGAGGGTTTACAGAATCAGTCCTCAATCTGAGCAGAGGCAGATACAGGAGAATCAATAGTACAACGTGGAAATTACTCCTAACTATAGACCTTATATTGGCAGCACAGACAAGCTAGTTCATCTGCCCTGTATATTGATAAATTGCACTACATAAAACAAGATGGTGCGTAAAAGAAATTGCACACTGAGCCTCCTTTTGCTCCCCCTTGCTATGACCGCTGCCTCTTGCCCCTTGGTGATACCTGGCAGGAACACTCCTAGGTGGCTGCCAACCATCTGTGTCTGGAGAGGGATTACATAGGTAGGAACAGTCAGAGGGCTGCCCTCAGGTCTGAAAGGCACTTACTCTTCCACTGACACCAACATCTAACATGAAATATCTGTGCAGAAAATAAAAATAGACAGCTAATTAACCAGAAGCAACCAATTTTGTCCAAAATGGTTGGGGTAGGTTATCAGTTATTGTGCTAGAATTTTGCATAGTCAGTGGGCTTCATATGCCTCACGATATTCTTCCTTTAGTACACCATGGAAAACACGGGGAAAAGCACAACACAGGTCAAGAATGAGAAGGGGACAATTTATTTATACAACTTACTGAGTGACCAGCCCACACTTGCTGTGTGTCTGTGCATTGGCCAAGGTACCTAAAGTTTTACATTTTCTCAAAATCCTTCTGATCACTACAGGTTCTGCCTGTAAATCAACATGAAATCCTTTTTCTCTTACTTATGCTATTCCTATGCACTGAATTTCTGTACAAGTGGTGTTTACTTCTCTGAAGTTAGACATGCAAATCATAAGCAGTGACACACTAGCATGATAGCATAGCAATATCCAAAATATACTCTTAACAAGTTTTGTCAATTCTGTGTTTGCTTAAAGAACTTATTTTTAAACTTTAGTTAATCATTGAATATGTTTGTAAATTCTTTGAAGACTCGTGGTACTAATACCACAATTCATACTGACTTCACAAAAGCCAGAATTTCATCCAGGAACAAGGTGTTACAGGCCTGTCTCAGATTTGACATAATTTACATTTATAAGTATAAGAATGAATTCCTGCTTTAGGGACAAAACTCAGTTGAGTCTTAGCTACAGAACCATGACCAGTGTCTCCATAAGATAATGGGAACAATAATAATCATCTCATGCCATCAGCTTACACAAACACCATGATCCGCTTTGTGCAAAACAAAAAATATTTTTACTTTGCATAAATTATGCAGTTTTCTAATATCAACCGATATTCAGTGGTCACGCTCATGTTGAATTAACATAATACAGCTGGCAACAAGAAACAGTTTTTCCAGCTGTAAGATGTTCTGGTTAATGAATTAATAGTAATCAGACTTGATCATTTTAATGTTAAAAAAATGGCATTTTCAGAGCATTGCTCAACTTTTAGTCTGGGTTTGTTCTTTTTTTGGGGGGGCAATGTGTTTGTTCATTAGAGCTAAACTTAGTACTAAAGCAATTTGGAGAGTGATCCTGCAAATAGTACTGGGTTAAAGGTTGGCTACTGCATGTTGTTTCATAGAAGCCAGTGGAATTATTCACAACGGGAGGCAATACAAGCAAGGGTAAGCACTCAGAGAATCAAGCTCAGTATAGTGGAGACTGTACTTTCTTGTAGTTTTGACTATGGATCTGGATGAATGTGTTGTGGTTCAAAATAAATACAGTCAATCCCTAATAAATGCATTCCAGTACTATTTTTATAAAAAAAAAAAAATCTCCCCTTTGGCACCTAAGGACATATTAAGAAATAAATAGCTGCCTATTATGACCTACAATGTTTTATAGCCTTGTGCTGGAAGAACACATTGACTAACAAGCTGTATTCCCAGGGCGCAGACCCTGTGGCAGATTTCATGGGTCAAAAGCAGTGCCAAAGCAGAGAAATGCTCACATATGAGTAATGGCTACTGCCAGGCCAGGAGGCACCCGTGCAATGACAAGAGGGCCAGGCCCCTCGCCTCTGGACCTTCTCCTGTTCCTGTCTGCAGCCTGCCTAGGGACACTTTCTGCCACAGCTTTTCCACTGGTCTAATGATTGCCAGAACCTAGGGCGGATATTTTCCTTAAGTCCCTCTTCAGAGCTTGCTCTTAAGGCATGCATATATCACGTCAGATTTGGCCTACAGTGCTTACAAAGTGCCCCAAGCTAACTTATCTATCTTCTACTCTACAGATTTGTAACAGGGACATGCTTTGCTCATTTCATTTAAAAAGTACATGAAAACCTGTTCTTTGGGGGCGAGGGGAGAGGGAAAGATTAGGAGCTTCAAATTTACTCAGGAAGCCACAAAAGAAAAAAAAAACAATTTGAAGCGACAGCAGGCATTTTGTCCTCCATCCATCCTGATGACCCTTACCTTCCCATCAGTCTTTCTGAATTTTGTTCTCCTTTCTTTCTCCTGCCAACAATGCATGCTGTGCTCACTCTATACAGTACAATACATCTCCAGAGATTTAAATACTGCATGCTTTTCTCAGTTACTTATGAATCTTAGAAAGTTCTCATGAGAGCAAATTCAAGTTTCACCTCACACGCTTGTTTTTTGGCAGTTGCTTGCATTTTTTCCCCACTGTTCCCACCAAACAACCTTGTGCTGGAAAATACAACAATTAACTGTAACTTCCAGTAACAGCTGTTCTTTTTCTGTTTAGTACAATTGTTATTGCATAACAGATTACTACTTTCAAATATGCGCAATTTTTAAAGCCTTCCTTTTTCAAACCACTATTAAAAATAGCACAAGATCATCCAGAAAAAAAAATTCTGTGCACATCAGTTAGTAGCTTGGATTTTTATCTTCTATTTTGCACTTACAACTTGTTAAAAAAACATTTATAATTATTGTACTCTGAGTGTTGATGTCTGTCTCCTTATTTGCACACTCTAATGGCATAGTCTCAGAGGAGAAAGTAGTAGGTAAATATTTTTAGCCATTGGTGTTTCTTTGTATGTTTGAATCACATATTAAAGAAATACATATAGTATGAAGCTAGACATGACACATTTATGTATTTTTCTCTCTTTGCTGAACACAACTTCCTTCAAAAGGTGTTACTAAGATAGGGAATATGAATATTACAGCACCTTAAATCATCTGTGATCAAGCTTTCTGGCCAGATGACACAGTTAGCTCCTTTTCCATGACAGGGGAAGACAGACTAATACAGTCCCTCTCTGACCTGCCTAAGGACTGAGCAGTCTGCTTTGAATTATTACAAATCAAGCTTTCCTTTCGCACTCCAAACATTGCTCCAACCATCCAGAAATCGAGAGTAACAATCCTGCTACATGCTACACTGACAAATAAAGCGATAATAAAGAAGAGAGAAAACTTCAAAAGCTGGTAAAACAAAGCAAGCCCTTTTGGCCAGAGGTCAGCCAAAAGGCTGATTGATAAATGCTCGGTTACTTCAGGAAATAGTGTACATTTTAATGGGGAACATGAAAATAAAGAGACAACAGTATGAAGTAACACCACCAGAAGATTGTCTTTTACCTATCAGAAAACTCACGTCTGTCTGGGATGCAAATTCTAACATTCTCAGTATCACTAAGAGGACCAGTTTGGGCACATTAATACTATTATTTCCTCAGCATTAGGCACATAATAGTCTAACAGGTGAAGAATACTTTCCACACCCTCAGAAATAACAGTACTTTGTTTCACTGCACAACTCTTCTCAGGAAACCTTGCCTGCCTTCCAGTTATTAACAAGGCTGTAAATGAAAGCACAACAAAGCAAACAATATATTGAAGACTTGAAAAGTCAGCATCTGAATAGAAGGAAATGAACAATCTCAACCAGAATTGAACAGATGCAACGCTTTCTGTAGCATGACCAAGGCATCAAATAACAAACATGAAGCCAAAGCAGCAGTACATGCTTGGCAACAAACACTGCTAAATTAAAGAGTTGGGTGTTTTGTCAATGCCTTTTAAATAGACTTACAAAATAAATTATATTTGAGAATAAAAGGACTAAACTGCAATGGTATTGTTTTCAATAGTAAAGGAGCAAAATTTGAGGATTTGAATGCTTTCAGATTATTGAAATAAAGTTAAAGAAAAAAAAGAATGCGAATCTCAGTGGGAAAAAGGGAAAGCACAGCAGTAACTTTCTTGAATTAATTTCCATCCCTGTGAACTCTGCCGCAGCCCCTCACAAGAGGCAGTAAGAACCTTTCCATTAAAACTGCACAATATCAAGACCAGAACTGTTTTATCTTCATTTCCATCTCAGATGTTCAAGACATTGGCAACTGATGGTTATGCACTGTGGAAAACTTTTGCCACGTAACCGTTCTGCCATCTAAGGAAGAAAGCCTGTTTGGCTTCAGTGCGGAGAGAATTTCATCTCATACACATGTAATCCCCAGTGGGTTCATGTTCTTCAGGCTATAGAAAGAACACATGTTTTTGAAGATGCTAGCACTGAAGAACAGCTATCAGAAACACAAATAAAAAGAGACATGAATCCTGCTGCCAGATTACCATGGAATCCCAGGGGATAAAGCAAGTGCAGAGGCTACTCCAGCAAGTCTTGAGGGAGGAAAGCAACAACAGAGAAACCTTGACTCAGAAACACATTGTCTTCACACCTATGAATAGTCTTCACAGAAGAATGCTTCAGAGACACAGGCCATTTCCAAACATAATGTATATGCAAACACCACTAGCACTTCAGAGGCTTCTGATCCAAGAAAATATGATGGCTGAACAACATACGGATATGAACACACACATATTTCAATCTGGTTTGTCACAAAGACAGAATACTAAAAAGCTACAGAATACTGGAAGCCATTATAAGCCCCATTTGCTGTCACAGGTGGTTCTTTGAAATTAGATAAATACAAGAAACCAAACAGTACAGCTTTAAAACAAAGGACAAAAATCTACCCAAAATATTTACCCTGCCTGCAAGTGAATCTGTAGCCTTTTCTCCTTCCAAGTCTTTTACCTGGTTTTCTGGTACAACTGGCAGCAGGCCTCTGGTTTTCTCTTGGGTTCCTGTCCTGACTGTGTGCCACTGGTCTTTCACATCCATTGAGCACCAGGCTCCATCCAAAATATTCCATTTCCATGAAGCCAAAAAAAAGCAATTTCAAGACATATTTCAAAATGCATATGGTTCCATACAATTTCAAAATGTGTGCTGCTAGTAAAGTGGGCTTCCAACAACTCATCTGGCAATTACACTCTTTTTCCTTGCTTTTGATCAGATGCGTTGCTTACAGCAACCTGTCAGGACAATAATTATCTCACTAAGGGAGATCTACAGTACGTGGGATTTAGATTTTCCCCAAGGGAAATCCTAGAACAAGAGACATAGTTCAGGCATTGGTGGATTTTATCTGTTATACAAGACTCATCCTGAGAAACTTGGTAGTTAACTACACTGTGTTACAGGATATGATGCATAAATCAGTAAGAATCAGCTTGTCTTCCAGATTCTGGATGGAAAGTGTTTAAGGTTAACAGAGTTCTTATTTGTACATCTGGTTTCAGCTAATTTCATTAGAAATTAGAAAGCCAGAAACAAACGTATATCCCTAAAAAAAAATAATTAAGTAAACTGTAGAGCACAGCTCTCCTAAAAAAAACCAACTCACTTCAGATGTAGAAACTTCACTCCATTCCCAAATAGCAAATGTGTACAGTTTATAAAAGTGGAAAGTTGTAAAAGAACTCCTATGATCTGAGCCTTTTGTATGGTGTTTTAACATTATCATGACTGGGATAACCATGCTCAAAAATAATTAGTTTGCTTTACTTTCAAACTCATTTTTCCATAATAGATTCGTAACATCATAGCCTCTGGCTGTGAACTTTGCTTCTGTCATCATTTTTCCTGATGCTCCTGAAAGTGTTCTGCTCTGTTCCAACTCTAAACTTCTCAATATTTCTTTTTTTAATAAACACAAATGCAGTCCTTTCTTGTGTACTTTTATTTGGTCTGGCAATAAACACATCCTCCTTCATGATCATCTCACGCCTCAGCTTTGGTATACACAGTGAAGCTCCCTGACTCCATGCATGTGGGGTGTCTGAGTGTGGAAGAGCAATATTTTACACACCAGGCTTCCAAAAAAAATTGCAGCTGCTCAGTCAGCCCTAGAGGGCTTCATCCCACTAGCCTTCCTCCTACAGTGGCTTTGGGAAGATTTTCACTGTCAGAACAGTCCTTTATTCTGTAGGACAGCTTTATCAAAAGCAACACCTAGCATGAAGGCCATAGTAGTACCTCAGGTTCACTGTTATGAGAGGAAGAGGACGGCCAGCCTACTTAGGAGGAGTGCAGTGCTGACTAAAGGTGTCCAGCTGTTCTACAGTAAGGATCAGATAAAAGCTTAGACAGGAAAAAAAAAAAAAAAAATCTGTTGCAGCAACTGTAGCACTGAAGCATAAGGAGGTACTTCAGGCATGCGATTCCTCTGCTGGGCACCTTTGACCAAGGGGTGTTACAATTACTACAGAAGAGGTGAATATAAGTTGCTGAGGATGCTGCCATAAGAATTTACTTGGCAAAGAGCAGTTCCTGGCAGAAGGTAGCACTTTAAAGAACCCTTTTTTTTTTTTTTTTAGAACATCAACACTGCAACACCACTTAGAATACTTTGTCAGTTATGTATCAAAAGCCACAGCACTTGTAAGTTTTAATAATCAGCCCCATACTCACCAGTAGATTTTTCTTTTTTTAAACAGGATGCTGTTGATCACTAGTACTTACTATATTATTTTTTGAAGATTGTGATACAGTGGTATAAATGCTACAGAAACATATTATTTTGATGTAAAATACACACAGTAAATGTGATGAGTATGGCAAGATCACATTAATTAAAAAAAATTATTTATATCAGTCTTGAAATACATGGGCTATCTCTGTACTTTATTAAGCCATTTGCTTATTTGAATGTCTTAATTAGAACGTTTTCCAAATGTTAATAGCTTGTAAAAATTCATTTGTAAGAGCAAGGTCTATTGATCCTACTGTTTTTACAGAAGTGGCTTCTGTAGTCAGCAGCAGTGTAAGCATGAAATAGAGCAAGCAAATGCAATGCAAATAGAAGACGCCACACTTGGGTCAGTCAGGTCCTCTGTGCCCAGATAGGGAGGACAATGATTAGACTTTAAGGTCTGAGTGCAAACTTTTTTTGTTACACGCTTGTATGATGCTAAGCACAATGATGAGGCCCCATAGCACTGGGGATGATAATACGATATGCAGCTTCTCTGTGCTGCCCCACAATAGTCCTTGACCCCGAATTTAGCCCTTTATTGTCAGGGAGATATATTAGCCTACACCATTTGTGCAGTCCTTGACCTCTCTGCTGAGACTGCTAATAATATGGTTTCCAACCAATACTGAGAGTGATGGCTATTTTGTATGACTGGAAAAGACTTCCAGTAAACTGAGATCACCATACTCCACGCACAGAGTTTCAGAGACAGATTCTGGTCCCTTGTTACACAGAGAAGTGTTTAGCATAAGCTTACTAAGAGAAGAAACTGATTCTTTATATTTAACAATGAAAGCACAAAACTTACTTATATCCAGAGACGCAAAACCCTTGCACTAATTGCACCAATAATTGCAATACTTGACAACTGTGGTATACTTGGAAAGGTGATTTGAGCAGGACCACTATGTTCATATCCCATTACCAGGCTCAAAGTGGCCTAATTATATTGTTTGTATGAGACTGAACTACTTTATGCTGCTTTTGGACAGTATGACTAGTATCTCTAGGGAGTATCATGAAAAGGTCATGTGTATCTCACAAGACTATCCAAAATCCCTAGATTTTTAATAAACACATTAATCCATGCTAAGTAGCTCACATTCCAGCTACAGTTCTATTTTTAAGTTATTTGTTGTACTTATATAAAAAAAAATGTCACCAGTTTTGAAGTATTTTTAAAGATAGAAAAGAACAGCTACCTTTATATGCAAGATGCTGTTGGGGGAACGGGCTGCTTCCATGACACTAGTAGCTACCAGCTAATGGAACTACAAGAAAGGAGCCAGAATGTAGTAAAGTGACCCACACAGTAACATGAGCTAAATGCTCCAGAGTGAGCTGGAGAGCTCATCATTAAGCTGATTGGTTGTCTTGGCCTCCTGGGAACCTTGATAAAATCTTTAAAGCAAAGCAAGTGCTCATTATTGAAACAGAACATTCAAATATCTCATGTCAGCAATGATCTGGTCTAATGGTTTACTCGGTCAATATCTGAGATTTTCCTAAGGGATAACTACTTTTTCCTGTTGCAGTGTCAAAGGGCCCGAAAATTACAGAGACAGATTTGCCCATGAAAAACAGAACAGCCCCTTAAAATGACTTCCATGTCCTGAATACTGCAAAAGTAAGCTCTCTACAGAAGGGTGGAGAGAGCTATCAGCCATAGCTGTGAAAAGGGTAGCTATACAATCTGTAATAGTTGCAGAAAAATTGCAAAGGCATTCTGAATTTAGCATCCAAGTTACAGAAACTTACACACAATTTTTTTTTTTCCAGTACAAATCTTAGAATCATAGAATGCTTTGGGATGGAAGGGACCTTTAAAGGTCATCTAGTCCATCCCCCTCTGCAGGGGGGCAGGGACATCCACAACTAGATCAGGTTGCTCAGAGCCCCATCCAGCCTGGCCTTGAATGTTTCCAGGGATGGGGCATCTACCACCTCTCTGGGCAACCTGTTCCAGTGTTTCACCACTCTCATTGTAAAAAATTTCTTCCTTATATCTAGTCTGAATCTACCCTCTTTTAGTTTAAAACCATTACCCCTTGTCTTACCGCTATTGACCCTGCTAAAAAGTCTGTCCCCATCTTTCTTATAAGCCCCTTGTATAATGTGTATTAAAACTGGGTCTTCATCCAGAATTACATTTTCTGATTTATTAGAAAGCTCCAAAATAAAACAAAATATTTTCTTGTCCATTTTTTTCAAAAAGAGAATATTTTAACTGTAATAAATTTGAATTTTCCTCTTTTCAGCTTCTGAAAATAACAGAATTATACTTTGCAAACTACATATCTTCTTCGTATTGAAGAAGTTTTAAAACAATAGAGAAAACATGAACACTACATCGTCGAGGACAAGAAGTTTCAGAGATATCAATGTACTGAAATTTTCTAGTTTCCGGGTGGTTTATGTATAGAGGTTACAATAAGCAAATTCAGGGCCCCAGGACTGGAAAATCTAGTCCAAACAAAGGTCACTGGATTAAACAATGACACATGCCCAGAAAATATCTTGCAGAGACCAAATAGAAGAAAAATTATGTAAACCAGGCAACAAAAAAGAGATCACTTGGACTGTATATTCTCTACTCTTGTCATATTAGGAACACTATGAAAATGAAACGTTATCAAAAGATTTGATTATACTACAAGAAAAGATAGGCTAATTGTGTAGACTAAGATTGAAAGGCCAGGTTGGATGGGGCTTTGAGCAACCTGGTGTAGTGAGTGGAAGATGTCCCTGCCCATGGCAGGGGGGGTAGAACTAGATGATCTTTAAAGTGACCCTTCCAACCCAAACCATTCTATAAGCTATATATAATGTATAATCTTAGTCCATTGCCCAATGTTGCTACAAAATGGCATTTGATCTTGTGGGACCACAAATTTCTTGTCACTCTAATTTCTTTCTTCTCAACTAATGATTTTTAATCATAACAATGTTTCCACAGTACCATTTACCAAGAGAGAATTATATATACTTAAGCATATTATTATGAGAAACAGGATAGCAAGTTCATTGCTTAATTACTTAATAGAAAATTGTGTTTAGACCAAAGACATAATGAGCAACTAATGAGTTCCCAGGATAGCTGAAAATAATGTTACAATACAACCTGCATATTTGTGTTCCAGAAGTTTTTTTTGTTTTGCATAATGTTCAGAGAAAGACTTAAAACTCAAATCAAATCATGTTCTCACAAACTTGCCTCAGCTTTAATAATAGTGATTGAAAGCAAAGCTTATTCATAGTTTGAAGTACACATAAGAGTATGAAAACACACTCCAAAATTATCTGAATTCTGTATATTATTAAAAATAAATTTATCCCTGATTTGAAGTTCACATAAGAAAACATACTGCAAAATGCTCTAAAACTTGACGCAAACCAAATGGACTGAGCACATCTCCAAATTCAAGACACGCATTAGAATTTTTGGATTTCTGAAAAATCTCCCTGACCATTTGAAGCCCGCTGGAGCGTCATGGTATTGAACTGGAGTCATGATTAATTGACTAGTTTCATATTTCCTATAGGAATTAATGCAGAGTATTAATTTAGGACTTTAGTCCCACAGAAAGTAAGCCCAGTGATTTTAGCAAGTTCTGAATCAGGTTCTCCATGGGCACACATAGAATATCTACCTACTTTCTCTACCTCGATACTTCCTGGGATAAAACTGTGTTTTCTGAGGGATTCACACATTTCATGAGTAATTAATCATTCCTTTCATACTTGCTTGTTTTGATCTAGACTTACAAGATATACTTGCATACTTTAATAGCTGCCCACATATAATCATAGCAACTAAAATTATGTAGTCAATATTTAACCTGTTTATCTCACAATAATAGCCAGCACTGGCAGCAGTAAATAATCTATTAGAATAGTGTGCTTCAGCCACACTCCTTGGAAATGCGTACTATTTAAAGGAGTTGCCTCCTCTTCTGTTAACAACACAGATTTAGAAAACTATAAACAGAGAGGTAAATATTTTTAAACAGCTAATCCTCAGCAGATAGCCCTCATTTGAAAATAATTTATACTTTCTATAAATGTTAGCCCATAAAGACCTGATGACACATTGTATTTAGTCTCAGTGAAACATGTTGCAAAAAATCTTAACAGAGTTTACTTAACCCCTGTTATATATCTAACCCATATTTGACCTCCTCCAAGACACTTTCAAATATACTCATCTTCCCAATCTGGAAAAAACCAACCAGTACTCTCAGGATTATGATTTGATTATAATTTTCAGGTCCTTATGAGTGCAAAACTAAAAGATGGATGTATATAAGAAAATCTAGTCAATTCAGTTTTGAAATATAAGTGATATAAATTTTTATCTCCTTTCACAGTTTGAATTTGATTTTTAAAAAATAGCCCGTAGTTTACTCTCAAATTCCTCTGACGTCCAGGCCACTAAACAACCACTGTCTGTTCTACATGAAATGAAAAATTTATCAAAAGCTGCGACTAAGTCTTTAAATAACAATGAAGTACTCCAGGTACTGAGTACTTTATAAAAGGCATACCTTTTATCTGAGGGTGCATCTGAGAAGAAAACACAGAGATGTCTCCTCGATGTTGGGCTGCCCATATTGCAGGTGAGTCACAAAAAGGAGTCAGATGCTTGATAAAGTCCATGGGATCTGTGGAGAAAGACAGTGATCCCTAAAATTATGATTGCTTACAATGAAATAAAGCTCAAAAGCTGTCAAGTATTTTGGAAGAGCTGTTAGAGCATACAAACACAGGGAAACACAAGACAGATACCCTCATCAGACTTGGCAGTTGTTTTATGAATACAGGAGACCTCTTCTCTGCTTTTTTAGGCTGACCAGCCATACTTGCCAAAAGGCAAAGAAAACAAGATGCAGCTGTGGCCAAAAGGGAGGGAGGGAGACAACTATATGACTTGGAGCAAAAATTCTCAAAAGCGGAAGTGCTAAAGACTTTGACTGAATGCACATACCTGTGTCCTTGGGTAGCTGAGCAGGACTTGTTATCTCAAAAAGCTGCAATACTCCAAAGGCAGTACCACACTTCTTACATGCCTGGCTAAAGATACAAGCTTGGGTCCCAGGAGTTAATTAGACATATTAATAAGGCTTCAGCTAGGGCTATTTAGCCTCACCTGTTCCTGAAGTTAATTTGCCCAGGTGGAACACCCTGCTGACACCATCATTTTGCCCCAGTTTGGGGGCTGGGCTGTCCTGTGGTGACTTTTGTGTTGACAAAGTAAAAACATGCTGTTACTTGTTGCTACTATTTATAATTCTTGATTAAACAACTAGGGGGTGGGGTGGGGTTGAATCCTGATTACCTTACTCAAGTATGTGGTGCTTCTCAGCCATGCATTGGTTTCAAAACCAGTATCACAGAGTAAAAGCCCCTCTGCAGATACATCTCATTTCCATGAAAGCTTCTTTTCCTGAGAGCTAACACCTGCAAACTGCCCTGGCAATGCCTGCAAATCAAAGAACAAACTTCCTCCCTCGCTGTCATCACCATGGCCTACTTAAGGGAAACTTTATGATACAAACACCAACTTTGGTGGTTTCATTGTCTCAGATAATTTTGTGATTCTCAAGCAATTCTGCTAGTTGAGTGGCACATTACATGTGGGGGAGCTCAGTCCCAAAAAGCCACTTGTAGTGGCCTGTTCTGCTGCCTGAATTTCACTTGATCAAAATGTCATGCTAACTATCACAGTCTCGGCACACAGACAGTTGGTTAACCTTGTGGTTAAGGTGCAGATACATTAGAGCTTTTGCTAGTCTGACTATGCTGGCAGGTAACATGATTTGTTAAACTTAAAATCAATACAACTAGGCTGGCAAAAGCATTTCGATGTAGAATAAGCTACTTCACCCAAATAGATTCATCATAGGAGGAGAAAACATAGCCAAGTGATAGTTCCTAAATTCTCTGTATCCTTAGCCATGGTTACTTATTGCTGATGCTGCTGTGCCGTTTTCTGGGCAAACGTGTTGGGCTGCATTATGCTGAAAGTAAGTGTTTCAGCCAAGCAGTTTTGCCAAAGCTACGCAAATCTGCAGTGGGGAAAATGGTCTCATGCAACAGAGAGCTGTCCTATTATAAAACTTGGGAGCAGCCTACAACGCCTTATGTCAGTATAAAATGTCACTGAAACATCACAGAGAGGCAGCAGATCTGCATGGTGGGTTGTCATTCATTCAACGAATCCCATTTCATAGGCCATAGGTGAGTGAATCAGCATAACATCTGTGGCCTTAGACATGGACTCTGACCTCTGAATCTACCTAAACCTTGCAAACACAGGCCAAAGCCCCAGGTCAACAGAGCATAGGTTTAGCTTCACATCAACCTGACTTACAATGTTTACCTAAAATTTGCTGAATAGGAATAGTCTTCAGAAAAAAGATGAGATTCAGTATAAAAGACTGTGCCTTCATCTGGCATCTGAAGATTTCACAGGGTGGAAATCTGGAGAATGTCTTAGAAGAATAATAAAGATTAACAGTTCAGCATCACACAGAACACTGCTGGGACTGTGCTCACGCCTGTTGCTCTATGTTTCCAATTAACTTGATTTTGGAGCGATGGATGCTGTCCAAAGATTTACATACATAACAAATACAGTGAACAGTACAGATTTCCTGGGGTGTTTTAATTTAACATTAACCAGATGCATTTGCAATAAAGGCTGAATTAAATGTCTGGTGCCTTAAAGCAGGGAAACCATTTACAATGGGGAACTTCCTATCTAGAAGGAATATGCCCCAAGAGATTCATATTTTGGCTTGTAACTGTTCAACGTGGCCAATATTTTAAATGCTTTTAGCCAGGTCAAGCTCTATGGTGCATTCATTCGTCAGTCATTGGTATGAAAATCTGGTTATTTTGTCCCCCAAGGAATATGTATTTATTAAATGTTCACATTAGCATAACCTGCAGGGCCTGCTCAGGCACAAAGCCTATTGAAATGAACAGAACTCTTCCTGAAGAAGGTATCCTTCTATTTAGTTGGCCACCAAGTACTCAGATAGTGCTTTTCACTCACAAATCTCACAGTGCTCCACAGTGGTTGGGGAGCTCTGGTTAAATGGGAAAGCAGACACAGAAGTAAACTGAGCTGGTGAAATTCACGCTTGGAAGGGCACAAGCAAGAGCAAGGCCTGGCAGAGATGCTGTCAAGGGCCCAATCTGTTGGGTCATGCTATTGCACAAGAACGAAGGGAAAAACACTTCAGTCAACAAGACTTTGGAGGGCAAAGGTAGGGATGAATTTTCATACAAATAGTTACAAATAGTCAGGTCTAGGCAGGCACTACTTTGGAGATTCAGCTTTCCCTTCACATGTCTCTATATGTGATTACTATTTTGGCACCCTCCTAAATCATTCCACATCAGACTAGTCATGTATTTTGCACAGAGAGTCAGGATATTATACACCGAAAAAGGGACAGTATATTTTGATAGATTCATGTAATTCATTAAGAACCAGGAATCTTTTATGGAAAACAATCTCACTGAGTCTGCTGAGAGCCTATATTCTTTTTTCTTCCTTCCCTGTTCTTCATTTATTAGAAGATTTGCATGACAGCAAGCTTTTTTTCCTTGAAGGTCATTAGTTCCAATTCCTTCTCTTTCATCTGAAATCACAAGCTGCTGGCTGAAATTGCAGTTCCTCATGATGAAAGAGAGAATATTTGCAATAAAACAGTTAAAAGAAAGGATGTCTAAGGCCAGAATGAAGCATCAAGTTTCCAAACAAAACAAGATACTGTGCTTAAAGGTATAAAAATTATATTTTCTAAAGATAATTGGATCTTTAACCAATGCTGGTATTTGCTGGCACTTCCAAGGACTTTTTCTGTGGCGTGCTGGGAAATCCTTACTCTGGAAATTTTCAAGAGCTCTCTTAGATTTCTCCTAGTGCGTTCTAGGAATTACACCAGTCTGTTTTAGCAGTATTCCTGATGCTTTCTAGGAATTCACCTTCTGCTTTCTAGCAATTAATTTACTGCTTTCTAGGAATATCCCCGCTACTTTCTAGGGCTTCCCCATCTGCACTCTAGAAATCCTGATACTTTCTAAGAATGTCCTGTCTGTTTTCTAGGAATTTTTCCTACACTTTCTTTGAACTTTCATGGAGGATTCTAGGAATTCACATGCCGCTTTCTGGAGATGTTCCTGATGCTTCCTAGTGTTTCCCCTCTCACTTTCTATGACTTTTTTTGCAGCTTTCTAGAAATTCCCCTGTTCCTTTATAGGAATCTTTCCATCCTTTCTTGAACTCACCGTCAGGGAGCAGTAAGAGAAGGGCTGCTTGGTGAGGGAAGCTGTGAGCAACCACAGCACAGACAACCCATGGCACCTAGTTCGGGCAAGCAGAGCATAGCTGGGACAGTGGCTAATTCCATCAACACTCCAGCCATCATCACACAAATGCAAGGTAGCAAGTCACATCCAAATTCAGTCCAGGAAATCCAAATGAGTATTCAGGAACAGCAGGGAGCAGGGTTTGAAACAGGCACACCTAGTTGGTGTAGCTCACGCAGGCACGTTTCTAAGATTAGAAAGTACTCTCATTGAACATTCTCTACACTCAATGTTTTGTAAAATAACTTAATTAGAATCTCTGTATTCCCTATCAAATGATGAATTGATATAGATTTTTAACACGAGAAATTCTGAAATGTCAATTTCAGAATTTTCCATTTATAATCCATTACAGAATTTATTTAATAATGGGATGTAGGCAAACTGTTTCTTCTCCCCTCTGGAAATGCATGAGAAGTTACTCCGATGATACATCATTGTCCTGGGTGCAGCTGGGATGGAGTTAATTTTCTTCTTAGTAGCTGGTATAGTGCTGTGTTTTGGATTTAGGATGAGAATAATGTTGATAACACACTGAGGTTTTGGTTCTTGCTGACTAGAGTTTACACTAGTCAAGGACTTTTCGGGTTCTCATGTTCTGCCAGATGCGTAAGAAGCTGGGAGGGAGCATAGCTAGGACAGCTGACCCAGACTGGCCAAAGGGCTATTCCATACCATATGACATCATGCTCAGTATATAAGCTGAGGGAAGAAGAAGGAAGGGGGGACTTTCGGAGTGATGGCGTTTTTGTCTTCCCAAGTAACCGTTAAATGTGGTGGAGCCCTGCTTTCCTGAGGATGCTGAACACCTGCCTGCCCAGGGGAAGTAGTGAATGAATTCCTTGCTTCGCTTTGCTTGTGCGTGCGGCTTTTGCTTTACCTATTAAACTGTCTTTATCTCAACCCATGAGTTTTCTCACTTTTACTCTTCTGATTCTCTCCCCCATCCCACCGGGGGAAAGTGAGCGAGCAGCTGTGTGGTGCATAGTGCACAACAATCATAAACTTAATTTAAAGGTATGGTTTCTTGGATTTTACTTTCTTCGGTAGATTACCTACATACCTTACTGGTCCTACGACATTTAAACCATGCACTACAACTTATTCTCATCATTCCTGTTTAGTCCATGTGGTAGAAAATAATTGTTAAAGGTTCCACTACAGCATTCTTATACCTGCTGAGGTTTAAAGTTGGTTAGCACAAATATTTGATAGGGTTTTCATCACTACTGATGAGTTATTCAGTTTCTTTGATAATTATAGACAGCTGGCCAGCCAATGTTTTTCAAAATATGTTTGAATGCCCTTGGATTCACACAAAATCCAAGTCAATGATGTCTAGTGTGGGAGTGAAGATTAAATTTTAAGTCCTGTCTTGACTTAGGTGCATCCTCATTGCATAATGAAATATGAGACATGTATTACATAAAAGCACACTTTTCCTAAGAGCTTCTACTACTTTAAATTTCATTATTTAGTATTTCATATTTAAAAAGTGGGGACCAGTAAGTATTTTGCATGTACACGGACAAGAGAACAAACCTTCCTACACATCATTTGCCAGCTGCTACACAAGCTGTTGAAATATCATTGCACATATCATTTTCATTGCTCTGTGTTGGATACTAAAGGTTGGACATTCCGCACTACAAAATCACTACAAAAGTAAGGTAGAGACAGAATTCTACCGTGGAGGACAGAATTATTCACTGCCCCTTGGTACAAAATATACTGCAGTTGCTCTTGCAACTCAAATGGTGAAGCAGAAACTGGGACTCCATAACTTTACTATTTATTTCCCTCGGTCAGGTTAGTTCAGACATGTTATGTACTAAATCCGTCTTAAAAGGATACTTGTCAGCTTGTTTAGATCTTAGACTATGTGAACTATCTAACCTACATCTGAGGTCCCCCAATGTTAAGATGTGAAACATAAATGTTCTAATGAGGGATATTTTTCCTAAAGTTTTGCATTGATTGTGAAGGAACCGTAAGTTATTTCTTTCAACCTCCAATATAATATGAATTTGGAGTTTCCTTTCAGGGTATGTCATACATATAAAAATGTAAAAATGAAAATGTAATACATGGAAAGTACTGATACTTTAAAAATACCTGTTTTAATAATTTTAATGCTATATCCTTGGAGACAGTTGTTCATACATTGTATGGGAAGGTGTTGAAAACTGTTTATGTAGATATGGCTTGTGAGTCATTCACATTAATCTTTGCTACAGGTGCTTTAGGAGAGAAAAAAATCTGAGAGACAAAATCCCTTTGATTCAGCATATGCTTATGGCCATATAGAAAACTATGGCATGGCTCAGTTTTACTATCACCAGGATCTTGATGTATTTGCAAAGGCAGTTAAGAAAACTGCCTTTAGTGAATACAATTTCAATTTTCTAATAAAACCTAATTTCCAGCTCTTTATAGATCATTTGTATTAGTCTACAACAAACTGAAACCCAGAGCACAAATCAGTCAAGGTGCCCTATAGGTTATGAAAAATGTCTTCAAGAAATTGAGATGTTTTTGATAATGATCATTTGATTAGTATTATTCTGAGATTATGGCTCTCTAACTGAATCAGCAACCTACCAAAAATCAGTGAAAGTCTGCAAAAGCATATAGACCTGATTCTGTTTTCATTTGCAATGATGTGGTAAATCAGGAGTAAGCCCAATGAAAGTATTAAGATTGCACTAATGTAAAACTTGTATAAGTGAATGGAAAATCAAGGCAATATTTCTATTGAATTGGCTATTTTTCTCTTCAGAATGCATACTGAGAAAACTTTAAGTTTCCAACATGTATATGTGAAATAGCTGTGACACCTGATTTTTTAATCCTCTGATTTCATATTCACATGATGAATCTACATTCTCACAACAGAATAAATGTCCACAAACACATGTGGGTATTTTCTGATGTCTACAGAATTCAGAAAAATGAAAAGTAGACAAAACAGTATTTTTGGTGTATGAATATGCTTGCCAGGATTTAGAACAAAACATTTCCTTGCCAAGCTCTCCTCCTTTCCCAAGTCAGAAACAAACATCATAAAACAGTCTTACATAACTGCCAACCAGATTTTCTATTTAAATATAATTCAGCCTTTGTGTTATAGCCTAAACCATTCTGTTTAACATGTATCTTCTCATCCTCTCTCCATGTTTGATTACACAACAAGCTCCTGATTTAAAGACCATTGAAATCAATGGAAACATTCATATTCATTACAAATGAAATGGTTTCCATTTGAATTACAGAGACGGAGTAAGAAAATCTAATATAGTGTGGCCTTCTGTAGATTATCAGTGCAGCTAGTGCCAGATCTGTGAAGAACCGGGTGCGACCGACTTCTCCCTAGATGACATGGAGCCGGCCATCTATTGCAAACAAGTACTGCCTGTATTTGAAGAGTCAAAGGTACTTTTTGTTTGCTCTCCCTGTTTGTTCTGCAATGCTTATAGAGGATGGAAGATGGAGGGGTTTCTGTAGGGACTGGGAAATAACATGAGCTACAGTGATCTAAGAGCTTGCTCCATGTACAGGACTCCATTCTCTTCAATAAAATTGCACACACCTAACAGCACGTGAACTGAGCCTTCAGCTGCACCTTTCTGAATAAAACCCTTCCTCCCACACAGTATCAATCAGCTGAATGGTGATGCAAAGAACTTTCCAGGAGAGGTTAGTTTAAAGAAATTACTATACCCTCCAGCTTGCCTTTTTTTCTTTTACAGAATTAATTTTTTTAAATTCTGCCTACTGAAATGCATTCTGCTGTCCTTAAATTTTAAGACAATTGTGTAACCATTTTACTTCAATAAATGGATTTTTTAACAGCCAGCTAGGAAATCTCACAGTCTGTTATTAATTAGCAAAAAAGTATCTTATGTAGAACCTAGATTATCTGGAGCATCAGGTAGTGATTTAAAAAATAAAAACACCATAGTACTTATTTTTTCAAATTTTGCAAGGCAGAGTCATAGCTCCAAAACTCAGAGGTAGTCTCAAAGAGACAACACTGCTCACCAGAATGGGAAATACATGCCCTGTATTTCAGAGAAAGGGTGTACCATGTGTGCTGAAAAGAGGAGATTAAAAAGTGTTCAAAGAGCACTTTGTAAAAAGGGGTTGAGACGAGACCATAGCTGGCAGTGTGGCTTTGGCCTATTCCACTTTACAGAGCAGGCTCTGATCTGCACTTCACAGAACAAAAGGATGAGTGAAAAAATTACCTCTCTGAAATGGTTTTAAAGCCCTAGAAAGTCAAACAAGATGGACTTCTTTTGTCTTAAAAAATTTAAAATTAACTTTTGCACAATAGCAGTTACACCACTGGGATCGGTAATGAGGTGTTTTATGTTTGGATTTGCCTCATAAGAAATATTCAGCCAGTTAGAAATTCTCGTTTCTTTCTTTTTTGAACAGGAAACAAGATGGCTTTTCACCCATAAAGCTGCTCTGACTGTAGGGCAAAGGAAAGAATTATGAGACAGACATTATACAGAAAGGATAGCACACTTTAAAATTATGGTTAATTTGCTGGACCTGTCTCCCAGCAGTTGCTAAAAAGCAGACTGTGATGCAGTGCTGGTGCTTAGGAAGGGTAGGTAAGCAGCAGCTGCTCCATCTGGGTTCCTCCGCAGTGCCAACAAGAGGTGTGACTGTAGCAGATGCAATCTAGATTTTATACTAGCTGTTTCGGACACTAACAGTAGCAGTGGCACAGACCACATAAGCCATTTGGGAAGTCAAGTGACTCAAGCGGCTAACCTGTGCAAAAGCCTCTTGATTCCCGAGTTTGCTATACAGAAAGCTTGTGTGTGCTGCAATCAAAGCTCCTATCTGCAATGTAACCAGTCATTTGTGCTGCGCATCACTTTCATCACGGTGCAGTTTGGGAGGACCCCTGAAAGCTCCCAAATTGATCTCTTCCAGTGGTTCAACTTTCATATGCCACCAAAAATTAAGAAAACTTCTTGAATATTGACTCTCAGTATCAGTTAACATAAATTGAAATGTGTGCAGCTTATCTGCATATCTAAAATTTAATCTCTTTCAGTGGACCTATGACTGATGTGACAACCTGAATAATACATGGGGTAATTTCTGCCTGAAGAATAATCACAGTTGGGCCAACTAGTGTCCGGAACCTTTTATTACAAACAGCTTTTCCCTCCATAAAACTCACTGGATGATACTCATCCCTTTGTGAAGCACGTTCTATCATACCATTTAGCCAGTGGATGGATAAGTGTTTTGTCCTGTCTTACTCATCCTGAAGAAAAAAAAAACAAACAACAGGAGCACCTTCTGATTACAGCAACTTTCCAACACTTGCATTAATTATACAGTGGAGGTTATGCTTTCTACTGATCCATGATCAGTATTAATAATTAGTGTCCCATGCAAAATATAGACTACCTAGGAAATTGACTCTCACAGAAGGCAGCAGAAATGAACAGGCCATTTAAGGGATTGGATTTAAAAGTTCTATATGGCTGAAAAACACTCTTCTCGCCTTAATGAATGAGATGCAACTAAAAAAAACAAACAACAGAAAAGTAAAGAGAGAGTGAAAGAATCATCCTCCTCAGAGAAAGTTTTATAAACAGAGTGGTTTCTGAAAAAGGTTTGGAAACCTAAACAAGGAATCTGCCTACTGTCTTGAGGGGAACTGTGTTTTGCCTACATTTCTTGGTAAATAAAAAGGATTTAACCAATTAACTATCTGGCTTCAGCATCGATTTCTTTTTGTAATGGAAACAGCTTGTAAAACCCTGAACATATGGAGAGTGCAGGCTGATGTCTACAAGTTTCAATAAAATACTCAGTACTGTTACAGCTGAGAACTGAATATTTGTCTAATGACAGAATGCAATAAATTGCTTCTCCCTCTTGTTTAAGAAGGATTCTGAAGACTGGATTGTGAATGTCCTTATTTGCCCTGTCAGGCAATTTGCCACTGTGCTTCGAGTCCTTAATCATAGAACCATAGAACCATAGAATCATTTAGGTTGGAAAAGACCTTTAAGATCATCAAGTCCAACCATTAACCTGGCACTGCCAAGTCCACCACTAAACCATGTCCCTAAGCACCACATCCACTCGTCTTTTAGATACCTCCAGGGAAGGGGACTCAACCCCTTCCAGTGCCTGACAACCCTTTCAGTGAAGAAATTTTAACTAACATTCAACCTAAATCTCCCCTGGCACAACTTGAAGCCATTTCCTCTTGTCCTATTGCTTGTTACTTGGGAGAAGAGACTGACCCCCACCTCACTACAACCTCCTTTCAGGTAGTTGCAGAGAGCAATAAGGTCTCCCCTCAGCCTCCTCTTCTCCAGGCTAAACAATCCCAGTTCCTTCAGCCATTCCTCATAAGACTTGTGCTCTAGACCCTTCACCAACTTCATTGCCCTTCTTTGGACATGCTCCAGCACCTCGATGTCCTTCTTGTAGTGAGGGGCCCAAAACTGAACACAGTACTCGAGGTGCAGCCTTACCAGTGCTGAGTACAGGGAGACGATCACTTCCCTAGTCCTGCTGGCCACACTATTCCTGATATAAGCCAGGATGCTATTGGCCCTCTTGGCCACCTGGGCACACTGCCGGCTCATATTCAGCTGCCTTTTCACCAGCATTCCCAGGTCCTTTTCTGCTGGGCAGCTTTCCAGCCACTCCTCCCCAAGCCTGTAGCGTTGCATGGGGTGGTTGTGACCCAACTGCAGGACCCGGCACTGAGTCTTGTTGAACCTCACACAGTTGGCCTCAGCCCATCGATCGAGTCTGTCCAGATCCCTCTGTAGAGCCTTCCTACCCTCCAGCAGATCAACACTCCCGCCCAGCTTGGTGTCATCTGCAAACTTATTGAGGGTGCACTTGATCCCCTTGTCCAGATCACTGATAAAGATATTAAACAGGACTGGCCCCAACACTGAGCCCTGGGGAACACCACTTGTCACCGGCCACCAACTGGATTTAACTCCATTCACCACAACTCTTTGGGCCCGGCCATCCAGCTAGTTTTTTACCCAGCAAAGAGTATGCCCACCCAAGCCATGAGCAGCCAGTTTCTCCAGGAGAATGGTTTGGGAAACAGTGTCAAAGGCCTTACTAAAGTCCAGGTAGACAACATCCACAGCCTTTCCCTCATCCACCAAGTGGGTCACCTTGCCATAGAAAGAGATCAGGTTGGTCAAGCAGCACCTGCCTTTCATAAACCCATGCTGACTGGGCCCAATCCCCTGGTTGTCCTGTGTGTGCCATGTGATGGCACTCAGGATGATCTGCTCCACAACCTTCCCTGGCAGCAAGGTCACAGTAGTCATTGGCTTTCTGCTTTACAGAAACATTTAAAAGACTGTGGTAAACTAGGAAGCAATTTCTCTGTGTTTTCCAGCATTAGGTTATTCTTTGGCCACCACTACAACATATTCTGTAGGCAGTCTTTACAAACTGATCCCCCTGACCTGTTTTCATAATGCTAGTTAAAAGTGAATGATTCACCTAGCACCCCAACATATCAAGCACTAGGCCAGAACCAAGAAGTAAAACCCTGACCCAGACTTCTTGAAGAATTGGAATTGGGGCATTTGCTTAGAACCAGCATGAAGCCTTTGTTCCCATTCCTGATGTTGGATGAAGGGAGAGAAGGAGGAGGAGCTGGGGAGGAGTGGGAGAGATAAAAACCAATGTGTCTCTTGGACTCACACTTGAAGACAAAACTCCATGCAGTTTGGATTCTCTTTTCTGTGGAGTGAGTGTTTCCAGCCCTTCTACATTTCATGATTCCTACAGTCTTACCTCTAAACCCCCATGGATTCACAGTTGCACAAAACACTTCAACCTGACTCAAAGTCTGAATTTAATTATGTGGTTCAACATAGAATAATTCTGTACAAACACAACCCCATCAGTCAGTTCTGAAGTGTCATCAGATATTTTTTACCTATCAGGAAATCAGTTGTCTGTCCATATAAAGGTGCAATTCTATTTTCTGTCATTAAAATTTACTTACTGTCAAACCTTATGGATTATCATTAAAATTTACTGTGGAAATAATAATTCTTTAAAATAAGAGATGTACCATGTAAACCACCAGAAATTGTGATCCAATCCTTAACATGCAAGGTTGTTTAACAACATTTTGCTTTCTAGGAAAAAAATAGATGTGTTTTCTTATAGAAACTGTCTCCAAGACAAACATGGTTCTGTTACATATGAACAGCAAATTTAGTAAGCTATAGTCACATTTTTGTTCGTTATATTTAAGAGCCCTGGAATATCCATCTTCTGTGTAAAACTGCTCTTGGCAAAATACAAACTTCAGTGTTCCTGGCAAATGTGAGTTATTAAGTTGTCATTGTTGAAGAGACTCAAAGCTGATGAATGCACATCCAATGAAATTAAACCAAACAAAGACACTATATATTCAAACTAAGGAGCAACAGACATTTCGGATATTGCTGTAATTTGTGCTATTTCAGCACTTCATACCACCAAATTCTACTCTCCTTATATTCCCTCAACCTGGAATTGTATTTAAAAAAAGCTATTAACTTTCAAGAAAATATAAAACACAAAATAAAAAGGGAAGGGAAACTTTGATACACACAGAAAATGCCAAGAGCAATAAAATTTGTGCAAACAATTTAAAATGAAAAAAAAAAAAAAGATTAATAAACCTAGGAGAAAAAGTTTTCAGCAGAATACAAAGATGGGAAGCATTCCCATTCCTGGCAGCATCATACTGCTCTGTGCATTGGTGACAGAAGAAGCACTATCATTCCAGATATCTATCAGAATAGCTGTGTTAGTCGACATGATCCTGACTGATCAGATCTGCTGGCTGATGCCCCTCCAGTTTACTCATGTAAACTGGACTTTGGCCATAGTCACTTCCTGAAACACAGGACAGCTCTATTGTACTGGTACACAGTGCATTAAATGTTTTCACTCCTGCATGCTGGTGTTCTTAGTGAAGCTACAGAGAAAGATGTCTGCTTATGCTGATTTAGAGAAAAGGCTACACAGCATGACCATGTCAGCTTTTAAAAGGTAAAATGTTGGCTAACAAATACCATCCGTGCACATGGGACAGTGGTGAAATCAGAATTGTCCTCTCCAAATCTTCCAAATGCACCATTTCTGACAGAAAGACACTACATTTAACTGATTTAACAATACTTGTCTTCACTTTCTTGCCCTTTAGTCTGAGCAGCATATCAGCTTCTCCATCTCCTGTGCTTGATCAATTCAATTACCTGTCATTAGAAGACTGTTTTTATAAAGTCTGACAATATCAAGCTCCTTAGTAGCGTTTTCCATCTGAAAATGGCAAACATTTTGTAAGAACTGACCTAATACAGCACTGCTGGAAAGCCACACTGAAACAAAAATTTTCCCTGTGTTGTCCCTAGTTTTCAGATAGACAAACTCAAGCCAAGAGCAATTAGGTTCAGAGAGTTGGTCAGTATTAAATCTGGCATTAAAATTTGTAGTCAGAAATCCTTGCTCATTGAAGCAAATTTTAATATTTCACAGACTGCAGTGGGACCCACTTCTTGTGTTAGAACATGACTTGCCCTGTGTTCCAGGGATGCACTGTTCTCTGAAAAACAAGTGCCAGCTAACAGCAGAGTTTTTAAAAGCCATGTTCAGGTATTTTCCCTTCAAAATTACATGGCATTTGCTTTTATTGCCGCACCTGTATTGCCTTGAACTTCACAGGCTGTGCAGAATCTTGCTCTGGGGCCAGCTTCTCTCGAGTTTCAGTCATGCCGCTGTGTAGCCACTAGATGTCACTTTATTAAGATTTTTTTCCCCCTAGTCTGTGAGTTTTATTAGTGTTAGTAGATAACTTCTTAATTTTGTTCTCATTGAATATTTTACCTAATTTAATGATTATGCTTATTCCATATTCCAGCATCTGAGCTCTTAAAATACTGTGGCAAAGGTTAAATCACCCCCTTTATTCAGAAAGTGTAAATGTCATCTAAATTTGTCTATCAAATCTATAATTTGGGATCAGAATTTTAACTCCACAAAATCACACTTTTGCCTGTTTTGTAATTCTGTAGCAACTTATGAAATTACAGAACTAGGAAACGCCTGGCCCTTGGCATGTAGGGGCAGCATGGTTGATGACATTGAGCGTGTGGTGACTTTGGAAGAAAAACATGAAGCCTCAGCTACCAGTTCCCATTCTTTTTTTGCTCAGTTCATACGATGAGTCAGAAGTGAGGCACCGGAGGATGAAAAGCAGAGAAATGAACATACTGAGAAAAAAAGCAGTACCACTTGCAGAGCAGACGGTGTCATTTTGGCCTGCTGTAAGTAACAGAGATGCTGTCAAGCACAGTGTTTATGGTTTAAAAGCTCCATATATTTTATCCTCGGGGTGATAACACTCAGCTTTCTGATGCTTTTGACTTTGAACTTGGACTAAAACTTCACCCTTGCAGAGGGTGACCCAGTTTGAAAAGCATTCTCCCCTACAGCAAGACAGAAAGCTTTGCACAATTTTGGTACCAATATTAAAGAAAGCTGAAATCAAACTAGAAATAACAATCAGGGGAAAAGTGAGTCCATCTCACAAGAGGAGTCTCTAACAACCTCTTTGTTTATCCTGATAGTACAAAGAGTATGCTTGTTTTCTTTAAATACATCAGGGTGAGGGGTAAAAACCTGAGCAGAGAAGAAGCAACAAAAAATGTCCCCAACTAAAAGCAGGGGACAGTTGGGAAATCAGAAGAAGGTTTCTGCCTGGCAGGCCAGTGAAGTTCCTCCCGGGAGAGTGCAAGATGCATGAAACTTTAGTCATTATTAAGCAGACCTTGATAGTTACAGATAGGAGAGGGATAACATGACACAAATGCCTGCAATGATCCAGGGGCATCACCTAGTCTGCACTTTCACCTGATGACAGCTTAGCCACCACTATGAAGGAGAGCTCGCGTGGAGATTTATTACTAAGGCCTAGGGCTGGCAGATAACAGAAACATAAAATAGGGAGAAATTCTAAGCGCTGTAGAATATTCAAAAGACATGCAGAATGAAGAGATCTTATGTTGCTTTTATGGTTTATTCCAAAATATTGTGCACTTCAAAGTAATGACTATGCTAACTCTCTTAGGATGTTAGTTGCACCCTAGCAGCTGTAAACTCCTTTCTAAAGAGTTAATTGTCTTGTCTGCCTCAGTTCAGATGATTATTCTAGTTTCTAGTAATTAAGATTGCATTTCATGATTCTCAGCCGTATTAAATTAATGTTTACAGCTTTGTATGCTACAAGAATAATACTTGTCATTATTTTAATTAAATTATTCATAAATGGCATTGGTTCCACTTCAGATGTATGTATAATGAGAACAGGACCAAGCAGATGTATCATTCATCATAAATTTTGATGTATTTTTTCTGTTAATTGGAAATACATAGAACCGTTCACATTAGATGCAAATCTTTCTCATTTATCTTCCTGCTTTTTGAAAAAAATACTTTGTTCTTCAAGCTAAAACAAGGAAATAATTCTTTATTCATCTTTACACCTCATTTCAGGCAATTTTTTCCAGCCCTGCCACGGTTCTGAGAGTCTCCTTGCCCAGATGCCTTGGTGTGCTGCAAAACGCACTGAGAATAATGAGGAAGCTGCTTTTTTCTCCAGTGCTGCCACACGTGTTGTCAGCACTGTAGTACAAAACAAGAATAAGTCTGATATTCTATCATGTTGCAACGCTATCCAGAGCACATCGCAACATATGTGAATTTTAATTTCTTTTATATTATTCCTTGCATCCGGAAGATTGACTGTTTTAATAACACAGTTGTAAAGCAATGGGCCAAATACAGCCATCCCACTGAGGCCAATAGGGCTTATCCAATTTACGCTGTTGTAACCGAGCCATTTCTGACTCACACCAGGGAAATCAAGCAAAATTTGGCCCATAGTCCAGAAGGTAAAATGTTCTGGGACATTATCTGTCCTGCAAATTCATCATCTCACTGGTGCAGAACAGGTTATTGAGATCCCGTGCTTGGGTGCACTCACCTCCACCCCACAACAGAGTCTGCTTTGGGGGATAGGAAAAGGGACTGTAACAAGTCTGCAGCTAAAAGTGAGTCTGTGCCCTGGCTTGCTAATTTGTTGTAGGACTAGAACAGAGCATCAGAAAAGCTTTGCCCCTGCATAGCCAGAATGTGATGCAGCAATCTTCTGTTCTTTTAAAAGTGGGGGATGGACTGCCATAGAAATACATTGAAGTATGATCCAAATTTAAAATAACATGGAAAGCTACATCTTGAAAGGCTGGATTTAAAATTCTTCCCCTTCCTTCCTGAGCACACGCTAAAATGTCTTCTGTTATAAATAAAAGTAGTAATCTTTCTTTGCTCCTTCTTCCTTCTTAAATTCTCCTTTCCGCTCTGACCTCTAGTTTAGGTCCAAATAGTTGCAATAAAATTTCTAGGCACAACCCAAAGGAACAATCCAACTGGATAATGGAGATCAGAATGCTGAGTGTTAAACAGAGCTTTGTTGTGGATTTAGTCAAAAGCTTTGCTGTCAGAGTTCTTAGAGCACAAAACACAGTGTCCAGACACAATAAAAATGGGCTTTAGCACAATGTTAATATACACAGTGGATCTACGGGAATCTAACTTGCCAGTATACCTGAGGTGCCATCTAAAATTAATACATGGTAGTTGAGTTCTTTTATTAGAATTGACAATTTTCATTGATGGTGGCTTGTGGGAGGGAGGAGAGGAGCAAGAATAATGGCCATCTCTGATGAATAAAGGTACATACACATTTACATGCATCACCTATGAAACTAGAACATAAAGCAAAAACTATCCACAAATATCTACAAATTCTAGATAACACCAGAATGTATGGCAGACTCTTCCTCTTCCTGCCGCCAGATTATTTCCACAAGTGATGAATGAAATGTACCTTCTACAATGATAACTTATTCATTGCATAGTTTAGCTGCAAGATCTCATGCATCTGTCCATACACTTTTCACTGAGCACGGGCAGTTATCCTGCTACCAGCTCTCTCCTTATGTTTCTGTGTCCAGTTAATTGTTAACCTTTGCTAAGCCACTTTTGTATTTGTTGATAATCACTGTGATCAAGGATGCTAGAAGCACCTGTGGCAATCTGCATATAATTTAGCATAGAAGGACACAAAAAGGAACATCTGAGAGCACTAGTGGGAAAGGGGACTGGGGCCAACAATGGGGAGCACTGGTTTGAACACAGGAAATTTGCAGAAAATTATGGAGACCAAAGAGAAAAGCAGCTGTAAAATCTCTGTTTTCACAGCCATGTATTTCAAATGCCTTCTTTTCTGACACAATTGGGAAGTACAGATCATTTGCAAATCATATTCTCTCCAGGTTGGAATTCTTCCTGTTGAGAAAGGGAATTTTTTTGAGTTGCCAAAATCCAACCTTCTTTCCATAAACCAGTCATTATCAGATCATCTTCAAATAATTGTACCTTCATTTTTATGTCTGTTAAAATGTTTCCTCAGTGATTAATTAGGCCCTACATACTGACAATCAGGGTATGTTGGGTAGTATTTTATTCTATAATGGATGCACTGTTGAGAAATAGTGACTCATAACGGAAAAGGAATTTTTTTCACATTCTGTTACTAATTTCTAAGGGTATTGCTCTCATATATTCTACCAGAATCCTTTGCCTTTTCTTAAATGTGGAAGTCAGAGCATGGGGTGTGTTGCCGCAAAATCACCACACCTTTTCCCTCTTGTAAAGCTGTAAGAACTCTGCCTGTTAGCAGAGGCATTAGCCATTTTATTCACAGAGTTGCTACAGCCTGTTAAAGATCAGACTGTGGTTTCTCGTGGAAAAGGCACTTTTGTTCTTTCTGCTTTCTTTGTTGTCTCCCTTAGACCAAAAGTACATAGCTGTTATTTATGTTTGCCTAAAGAGAAGAGTGCTGGAACTGAAGGAAAGGGGCATTCACTAACAAGCAGAAAAGGATTCAAGGAGACAGCCAAGGTCACGTGGCCCGACAGGCCTCATCATATTCCGTTTCACAATACTTGTTTCTTTTATCCATTGCTTCTCTTGAGATTTTTCTTCAAATCACACACAAATGAACTTCCATCAGTTCACCTCTCCTAGGAGGGGTTGGTGTGAAATGCTTGCTAAGACCTGCTGTTGTCTAGATCTGTTCTGTTTTGAGGGTGGGACAACAGCCTTCAGTTAGCTCTGTGGTGTGAGTGGTTTTTGCAGCCCTTGCTCTGCTACAGCCTGCTGGTTACATTATTTCTTCAGACAGGCTTATGGCAATTTGATAACATATGTGTGCATGGAAAGGTCAAAATTTGGCTCCCAAAGTCTACAGTAATAACCGTTAATTCTTACATAGCGTGTTGTAACACTTTACAAGGGAATTTCAGTATTACTCGTCCCCTGTGACAGGCAGCAAAACAGATGGAGCATGACCATGGCTGAGCCAGGAAGAGAACCTGGAGCTCTGGCTGAGTGCCCTCTCCATGCTGCATTTTAGTATTAGTTAAGGCAGCAGTTAAAGTAAAACACTGCCCAGCAAATCACTGGTGTAGTTGTAAATATTTATTTATAGGCCACAATTCAGCATAAGCCAGTGCATTGCCACTGGCTTTATTAGAGTAACATTTGCCTATACCACAGACAACGTGAGCCCTCGATCCTTGGAAAGCACGGTCCTTACTTCGGCAGCAGTCGGGTGCAATACAGTAAAGAGCACAAGGCAGGAAGAAGAGGTGACTTTGAGAGTCAGGCAATCCTATCTTTTTAAGAGAGGAAAATAGTCTGCAACGCTACACATGGCCACAACCGGTTGGCTCCAACTGGCTGTAGTCAGATCTTGTTCAGACATTGCTGGGGATGAGGGGGAGCACAAAATCACCCCACAGTGAGTGATGGGCAATGCTATAATAAACAGTTGCCTCCTGCCAGTCTCAAGGAATTGCCTTCATGCTTCTAGACAGCTTAGAGCTGTGAAAGGACATGAGTGTTAGAGATCAAAACTATTCCACAGATCAGTGAAACATATTCAGCACATTCTATAATTCGGTGGATTTTTAACTTCATTAACTAATGACTCAGATGTAGGAGTCATGTCTGAGAGAAAGTGGTGCAGTCCCACTACCCCCAAAGACTTCACCTTTCTGTTTCAGAGATCTGATTGTGTTAATCATGCCATTTGCTTGGAGATATCGATTTTCATGATATAACCACCCATCTCCTATGCATAGGACTGGAACCACCGACTCATTTCACATAAGCCACACAACAGCAACCAGGAGACGTAAACCCAGAGGCTAAAATAGGGCAAGAAACTGGCATTTAGATCATAGTAAGGCCTGCTCTCAGAGCACAGGGGCTGACAATCAGATTAAGAACCACTGTTCTGATCAGATAGCAACAGATTCTAATCTTCAGTGTGAGATTTTAGCCCAGAACAGTAGGATTGGTTAAAATATCCTGAATTAAGCACCTGAATCCAGTCCAAAATTTAATGCGACTGGCTTCACACTACTCCAAAAGTGTCATTTTTTGTGCGTCTAGCACATTTTTTATGCTGGAACTAAGACCACACGAGGGCAGTGTAGGGGGGGAGTAAAATCCAGGGATATGAATTAAGCTATCAATCTGAGTTTCCTGCCTCTTCATGAAATCTGGAGAGGTAAAGCTGTGTCTGAGTAGAGTGGCCTGCGTTTATCACACAAACTAGAGATGAAAGTTTAACACTTCTGTTCAGCCTCCTCTTTTCTCCCTCCTTACATTACATTTCCTTCTCACCTGTTGTGAATATTCTCTTTGCTAGAGAGTTGTGGCTCTAAAGTGCCTCAGCGATTGAGACTTCAGTGCACTTTGCTCTGCAAACATACAGTGATTGGGCTCCTAACAGGAAGGAAACTGTAAGAGATATGGAAAGTGATATGCCAGACCTGCAATTTGGAGGTGAACATTTTGTGCTGGAGCAAAGTCTCCGGAGCTGTGGTTAAACACCCGTGGATTCCCTCATCTAAACCAAAAGGCAAATTCCCCTGGGAAAGCAAACAAGAGCAATGTCCTTGTCTTAGCCAAGCATCATTTTCATATTATTTCCCTAGGCTAGGAAATACATTCTTCAGAAACTCAGCAAAGCCCCTTTTCCCCTCAAACCCTCTGCAGGGTTCATTTTTCTAACTCACTGGGACAGCTGTTCAAGTGGGTTTTTTTCAAGATGAAAGCAGCCAGAATTCTTAAAATCCTCTAGCTCAGTTTTACTGTGAACATGCTCTTAATACGTGCAGTAAATACTTATGTAAACTTGAGAGTATTAATTTGTCTGCATTGTACTTGACTGATCATTTAGCTCTACTATAATCATAAATAGATACATTTCCTAGGACATAGTTGCACTATTCTGTAATTTCTTTACCTTCAGTTTTGGTTTTGTAAGCAATTGATTATTTTGAAATTGCTATTGCCATCCCATGTGGTTAGATGCAGTGATAAAAAAAGAGGTCTCTCTCAGATCCTTAAGGAAACGTACCATTTCCTAATAATCATACTCAGTATCCTGTTCAAAGATGGATTTTTATCTTTTACATGCATTTTCTCTTGCTGTGCAATTTTCACTAAAGCATAGAATCATCTTTTTCTGTTTCAACATGGACCGCATAACATCCCTTGTATCATCCATGCCAGCCACAGCTGTGACACTGTATCCTTGAAGAAAGCAAGAAAATTAATGAGGTGGAACTTTTCTGTCTGAAACCCAGGTTGACTGGCTTCTACAAAATCATACTTTTCAGGGTATTCCTTCATGAAATCCTGCAAAATAGACTTGCAATATTCTCAGTCATAACTGATGGTAAGATAACAAGCGCACTAACTGCTTCTGTATATCATATAAACCTTTCCTTGAACAGTGGTTTTGTATTTATCCCCGTATCTGATCAATTAAATCCCATGTTCGGGCTTCATTTTTATTTCTGTTTCCTTCAAAATTCGTATTCTATTACATGGACCTGTTTTCCTGTACAAGATCCAGCATGTAGAAGACCACTGTGCACATTTTTATCTGCACACCAGCTTATACATCCTTGGTCATAACAGGAAATCTGGGCTCCGTCATACACAATTCCTTATTCTTTCATTTGGCCATAAAGCCAGCTTCAAAGTAACTGTTCATTATAGACAAAATACTGGTCTCTTTTAGGGAATGACAGATCAGCCTTTGGCTTAAAAATGGCCAGGATCTGAGCCTAAATGTTTTTTGTCTTTCTTTTCTGTCTCTGATAGTTTGCTATAATTTGAGAGAAGCAGTTCTGCTGAGTTTGGGTAGATAAATGTTATGGTTGTCTCGCAGAGAGAACAGCATTTAGCTCATAATAGAGGCTTGTTATTTTACAGTTAAAAAAAGTAAATTCTGAGATCCTGTCCTGGATGCCTAAATGCATGTGTGACTTACTTATATAGTGTATTTTGTGTATTTTGGCACAAGAATGTGGTACACAATGATCTTATTTAGCAATATGTTGAAGAACGTGCCAATTTTGAAAAACCAGCCATTCAAATATGTGACAGAGTTGTGCCTTCTGTTGAAGAGGATATAAAATTGAGAAATGTTTGCTTGTGATATCTATCCACTGTTTCTAAGGAGGGAATCTTCATTAACATCTTTTTTCAATTTTCATTTTATAAAATAGTTTATGCCAAACTGGAACATATCATCAAGTAAGGCGAAGCTGGGTAAGCACATGTTTTCTATATATAAGAAGTACCTTGTAGTCCGAATTCTGTTCAGACTGAAGTTGTTTTACTAAGCTGCTTTTTTACAGAGAGGTTAGAATAAAGGCTTAAAATCAGCGTAAGATCCCTTATCACTTATGAATGAGAATATTAGTGAAAAGACTGATTGGTTCATATAAGAGTTTTAGGAATCTACTATTATTCTTAATATCCAGGGCTGGTCCTTCAAGTCAAAAAGAATTGACTCATCCTGGGACCCAAATATTGCAGTGTTGAGTCTCCATTATCTACTACATCAGAATGAGAATTGCTGACGTGTAAATTTTACTTAGGTTTTAATAGGTTTTCCAATATAATTTAACATCAGTGAATTGGATTATTATTGAAAGGAAGGAAAAGGCTGTGGATTGTTGCTGTTTGGATAAAAAAATGGTGATTTTCCTAAGTGATTTAGATGTCTATATTCTATTGAAATCCAAAAGAAAATCTGTAATTCTGCTGAAATTGTTAATGGTGTACTTGCTGTGTTTCCCTTTTTTCTTTTACTAATAGATTTCTGTATTTTCTTTTAAAGTTCTGTATATGATATACAAAGTAAAAAAATCCAAAATGAAAGAGAGCTAAATGCTGTTCAGGCACCATCCTAAAGCTGTTTTGTGATTTTAAATATTTAACATCATGTCATAACATCAGTGAATGGATACTTGGCAAGATTGACTAAAACAGATGTTGAAAGAGGAATATTAGTAACCATTTAACAGTGCAAAAGGGCTCTAACATGATTCAGAGCCTGTGGGAAATGTGATATGATTGGTTATTGTTGTGTCTGCCAATTAAATAAAGCTCGTCAAATTATTCATAGCAAATAAAGTCTGTTGCAAAATGAACCCATTTTACTCATAGCAGACTGTTCAAAGATGTTTCAGTTTCTCTAAATGTCTTTTGTTTTGGTCTGGTAGGGATTAGGAAACCATCCACAATGGTCAGCAGTCCCTTTGACTGGTAATGTGCACAATATGATTTTTTTTTTTGTTCTTTCCCTTGATGACAAACTTTGACATTTTGGAGGGAATTGATACTTTCCTATTTGTAAAGCACACTGTACTTTCAGTACAGTTTCATAAGAGAGAAAATAAAAAAGAAAGAGCACCAATACATTCTAACAGCACTGAGAATGGATCCTAGCAACATATAGAAGCATGATAATAATTTCAGATAACAACTAACAAACTGAACGCTTCTGGTATAAGTGCTTCAATGTTAGGAAAGAAAAACTGTAGGGATTTAGAGTTCTGGTACCAGCCACACAACAACTGACAGATACTGAATGGTCATATCCAAGTTCACCATGAACACCTGAATATAGCACATTGAATATAGCACCATTATTCCAAAGCATGTAATACTTCAAAATCTCTATATATTTTTGTTCTCTGAATACTGCACTTCCCCACAGGCTTATGCTATGCTTTACAAATCCACAGCCAAAAGCCTAATGATCAAAACATTAGCTACAGTTTGGAGACAGCAGCCTCATTCACTGAGGTAGAAGGAAACTGAGGAGCTCATACTACCACAGTATTACTGTTAATAAACATTTGCACCCAGACAGTCTCCCACTTGGGTCCTGAGCAAGTCAGTGGTACTCCTCAGCACAAACGTGATAGAGCCACTCACTCAGAGATGGTTGGGAACCTGGGCTGTGTACCACTGGACTACATTATTGGGTCAAGACCTCACCAGCTCTCTGTAGAAGGTTGTATCTGCTCAGTTTTGCTAAGTACTGATCTGCCTTCTAGGCATTTAAAAATATATTTTAGTAATAGCTTTGGTGATGGAAATAAATTTCTGATTTTTCCTGACTATAAATCTGCTAACCAGTGAAGGAGAAGGAAGTTGCTAATGCTTAGGAGAATGGAAGAATAGGAGCACAACTCTGCTTTCTACTTGCTAAACTCCTGTTATCTACAGAAAGAAAATTTTCCAGCTCTACAGCATAGTCTGCTTTCAGGCTATATGAAAAGATCAGACAGTGCTTCTACTTGCAACAGAGACAAAGGTTAATGAAAGCCAAGGCCTTTGGGTTAAAATTTGTTCCTTGCTGCCTCTGTAACCATTCTGTGGATTAGATAAGAGTGCTTTCTTGCCATGTGTCTCTCCCACAATTAGAACAGGTTCACATAAATACCTTTTTCATTTCACTGTTTGTGTTTAGACTACTCTGCTTTTTTAGAAACAGCTGTGCAGTTGAGCATCTAAGCTTAAAAACACTCCAGGCAAGTAGTTCCGGTGCTATACAATGACCAGAGCACTGGAAACCAAGGATGATGCTGTAGCTAAACAGCACAGTAGGAAGATAAAGCCTGTAAAAGCCTCTTGCTCATATCTTACACTGTTTTAGGCTTTCCCTCACCTGTCAGGCAGAGTTTGCACCTTTTTAAAAGAAGCTATAACATCATTAGAACAAAACATAGAACCTTAAGAAACCATGCATAGAATTTCTGGGATAGTTTATCAGACTTCTCAACAATTTTATCTCTTTTCCTTCTGAAAAAAACCCAAAGTGCATCCTGCTAGCTAGCCTCGTTGTACAGAAACAGGTATCCACAAAGCACTGAGCCTCCTGTTTCTAGTAAATCTCCACTCTCTTTTTGCTTCCCATTTTGCTCTATAATTTTGTAATGCTTCTTAGCGAAAGTACCTTTTTCACGACAATCAATCAGTGACCACCAGCTTTCCAACCCATGAGTATACATGCTCTGTTCTCAAATAGTCTCTGTGCTTCATCCATCTACATCACCAAATGCCAACAGTTTCCTCTGTTCAGAGAACACATTCTGGGTCTAAAATTATTTCTATGATAGCATTTATACATACAGCACCTTTTGTCCCAAAGCTTTTTAAACAAGATAAAGATATACATGCTTTGTCCAGAGGTCATTTAATCCACCATGGAAGTGCAGCCAGCCATGGTTTGAAATGCAGCAACAGTTAATAGTGCATAGCAATATAAGAGCAGTTTAGGTCAGCAAACTATGAATGCATTTGTTCCCAATGAAGCTGTTGCTGCAATTTAGGAAAGGAGTAAGCAGAATAATTATTCGGTTTGGAGTTTGGCCAGAAGACCAAAATTAACAGCATTCAGACTTCAGTAAAAATGTTCAGGTATTTAAAATGGCCACAAATTATGTGGACCTAAGCTTTGTATTTCATTTGAAAGATGGATGAGCCAGTCATTTTGCTGTCAATGCATCCCTAATTGGTTTGCCACAGAGCATTTTTTGATCAATATTTTCTACTTTTTTGTGTAACAAAGATTTTGCATTCATCATCTCTCAATCCTTCTACATTCAAAGCCTTGCAATCCCTTAGTTATAAACCCCATGCTCTAGTATGGCAAAAATTAAGAAACTGGAGTATTGTAGTGTGTACACTGAAAAACTTTAAATTTTTTTAACTAATAATCTTGTCTTACACCCATGAGAAAGACAAGAACTTTCCATCCAATGGTTTTAGGGTAAATTAGGTTTCTTCTAGGAGTTGCTTTTTCTGCTTTTTCTACTTCCTTACCAAAACAAAGATCAGAAAGAAATCCTTTGCAATTTTGATTTGCAAAAATTGATTTGCAAAATTTGATCCTTTGCAATTTTGATTTGATGACTGACTGGGGATTTGGATGCCCTAGGATTATTTGGGGTTGTGCCAGGTGAGTAATTGTTTCTATCCCTGCCCTATGTGGCATAGAGAATCTTATGGACGTCAACCCCTTCACCAGGGCATAGGGCAAGAGAATCTTATAGATGTCAACTCCCTCACCAGGGCATAGGGCAAGAGCTCATCTTAGCCCTGTTAGTTTGTTTACTGAAGGCCAGGCTTCTATGATCATGAATCAGAGCTGGTAAATACTCGACATGAACATGCACAAAACTGACGACTATTTGCATAAGCAAAAGCTGTAGTGCAGAGACAGTTATATGGACAACGTATTTTTTTTTGAAGAAGCATCTTTCACTCACAGCAATCTGGAATATCCTACATCCACATTAGCAACATGTTCTTTGCTAGGGTAGCACATCAAGATTGCTGCACTAGCAAAGCTGTGTGAGTGCGGACTTAGCCAGGCCTATAATCTACTTTTGATCTTGGCAGTAACCTCCCACTGACATAATTGATAGGTCTGGTTTTAGTCATGGAGTCCACAGAGCCTAACATTTACACTCTGACCCACAATTATATTTAGAATATACACACACCTCTTCCTGCACAGAGAATAAAAAGCTGCACAGTACATCTTTCAGGAAGACTGTAAAGGTTCCACTCATCCATCTCTAAAGACAAGATTCCTTTTCAAAGCTTTCCATCATGCTGTGCAGTAGTTGTTAATATGGTGGCAACCTTCTATATGTATCATACAAACACCAGGGAAATAACTAGGATACAATTTCATTATCCAGGTAAAAAATGTCCTTCCTTATAGCAATCCAGTTATTGAGGAACTACTGCATATTATGCGATATGACCAAGATATTTCTTTCATCAAACATAATGAAGCTGGAGCAAGCAATGTGAGACTTAACATATCTGTGACTTTCTACCTCAGGAGGCCAATACAAAGCAGAAGGCTTTTTCAAGTTATTTTATTATAAAAGTGAGTGATATGCATGCTTAAAACATGCACCGAGGGAATGAGAGGCTGCAAAATATTAAAGTAACACTAGACCACATTAGCATAGCTTTGATCTGCAAGAACAGTACTGGCAATAAACTTTAGCTTTGTACTGATTTTTTTAAACTTCACCACAGTTTCTTGTAATATCCTTTGTTATGTCGAATCTTAACTTCAAATTCAGCATGCAAATTGCCCTATGTGTTTAAGTCTGGTCCTGATTTATACAAAAAACACATTCTGTTTCTTCAAAGGTTGACTGAATGAAGTCCAAGAACTGTAAGTCAAAGGATGCTTTTTTGGTTTCAAGTTAGCAGTTGAAGTTAAAAGATGTGATGCTTATGGTGCCTATACTTAAAATTGTTATACCATAGTAATCCAGAAAGCTCACCATAAAAATTCCCTAATACTTGTGCAATAAAAATATTATTTGGGTTTTTTTTTAAAAGGCCATCTGATTTGTAATCACCAAAGGAGGAGGATCAGTATTTCTTCAGGTGTCCAAAGTGCCTGCCCAGGGAAAAGAACATACTTATTTTTGAAATGTTCCACTTTCTATAGATCTGAGTTTCTGTCACTCAAACCAGGACAAGAAATCTTGAAAGAAATGGAAAAATGAAACCTATTTCCCAGAAGGCGTCATACTAACCATTGCAGCTCATGCACATTTGATGTATTTATGGCTTATATATATTGTAGTAGTTCCTCCTTTGGCAGCCCAAATTTTTAAGGAATTTTATTCAGTTTCTTCTGGGACTGGAAGTTATTCTCCTCATGAATCAGTCTGTTCCAGGAAAGGATCATAATGGCCTTTTGCTGTTGCTTGGAAAGGAGGTGACCGGAGCTCCACAGTCCTGACTAACTTGGAAAGTCAGGGATCAGCTGTGCTGTGAGCTGCACCCCCAGGGCCTGCCCCAGAGGCGCCACCAGCCCAGAAGCAGTAAGCACCAAAGCACTGCTGCGCCCGGCTGTATGGCATTCTAGCACACTTCTCCAGCCGCATATTGGGTTCATTCCTTGTGATATAAGGTCAACTCTTTAAAAGTCAGACTTCCAGGGAGTTTCCTTCTCTGCACCCGCTAGTCTCAATGCACCCAATTTGTCTGGGCAAAATCCAAAACGAATTGCCTTAACAGAAGAGCACCACTCCTATTCATAAGCACCAGTGAAACTAAGCAGCCTTATAGGGAAGCACTTACTTTCAGAAATGATGGTATATATGAACATTTTACACTTGAATTTTCCTTATTTGGTACATTAGGAAACTGCCAACATTATACAATGCCAGCTATTATCACGTCTGTAGTAACTGGGCCATGTAATTCACTACTAGTAGCTATCGCTATGAAGCCAAGTGTTTAACACAAAATTGCTTACACGGCTTTGACTTAGCAAATCACATGCACTGAATGAATGAGGAAATATTGTCTAAATCCTTGTGTTCAAGTTATTATGTGAATTCTTTGTCATATTCTGTTGTATTCATTTTGATATGCACTTAATTTACCGCCAAGTAATTTTTTCTTCTAAGTAATGGGATCATCTTCTCCCAAAAGCAATTCCTTCGGCTTTCTTTTTTTGTTTTGTTTTGTTTTACAAGATGAAATCATCGCTATGTAATCCAGACTAATATCTCCCCTGACAATGTAGCAGCAAAATATAGGGATACGTGGCTCAAAATGTAAGCAAATACAAGCTAATACTGTATGTCCAAACCTGCCTTCCTCAGGCTGTCAAAATTCCTAATGAAGACTGGCTATATGTGATATGCTCCATATCAGTACTAATGGCTCTCTAAGGACTACAGCTGTAGTCATCTGCCAGTGATACAGCCTAGATATCCTTTGCTATGAAATCGAAAATGTGATACACATATCCTGTAATTCCAACTAAGAACATAATTTCATTATGTATTTTGTTTCTCTCAAAGAGAACAAGTATTACAATGCATGAAACAAAGCCTTGGAAAAGGGGAAAAGGATATCAAAGACCTATACCTAAATAAAAAAGAATCTGGGAACTACACCAGTTCATTGAGTTCGACCAACTCTGCCTAAGTCTAAATGGAAAAATAAAACTATATGTAAGCATATATGTTTATATATGACCGTAGACCCCCTGTTAAAGAGTGATTCTTCTGGAAATTACCCTATTGCCAAACCCCCACTGATTTTGAAATTGATTATTTTCAGAGGAAAGGAATAGGAAGTCATTTAAAACCAGGAATATTCAGTTCCTTTGAAAGTCAGGCCTGGGGTTATGCTAGCCCAAATATTTAAGAACTGTTCTTAAAGTTGCAGTATTTCTTTAAACGTTCAGGATTTTTGCTACTGTGAAATTTTCTAAGATTAATTCATAACAAAAAGTATCATCACCTCTCTGGGATCCCTAGGGACACTTCTGAAAGCTTTTATGCAGACTTTTATTTTTTCACTGAAAAGAATTATGTAAAAATTCTGCATCCATCTCAAAATGTACATTGATATATGATCTATAAAAACATAATGGCATCCTGATTTCTTGATTTGAATTTCTTATTTCTGCAGCAAAAAGGAGTGGGAAAATGTGACATTAAATGTTCTGCTCAATACTCAGCCTTAAAGTTTGAGTAAATGACTCATTTGAATTTTTGTGTTAGCTTATCTCTTGACAAATACCATACGGAATGGACAGGCAAAAATAGAGGTAGCATTTTGAGGAATTTGTTTGCTGCCATTTGGAGACTGTCATTTCAGAGCAAATGGAATTCAGTTTTATCTCTTTTGCATTAACAAACACTGATGTATTTAAAGTGTAATAACTTTTGTAGAATTTCACATGGTAATTTCACTAATCTGGAACAAACAGACTGGAAGACACAATTTTTTAAGAATCTATATGGCATGTGATTGTCAGAAACACAATAACTTCTTTTTCTAAAAAATTAAGAGGATTAAAATGGTCCTGTAGTTCTATAAAGAAAAAAAAATCCCAAATTTTTAGTTACAAATTGCATTTTAAATATGTTTCAGATATAAGATTCCTGGTACTGAGCAAAGGTGCATCTTTATTAGACCTTCTGTATCAAAGTGAAATTACTGTAATTATAATGAATTATGCCAGTAACACAAAAACTCCACAACATATTTTGCATTATTATTCTGCTTTTCACGATGAGACTTCCCAGAGTTCATTAGAAGAAACATGTATATGTAAATTCAGCGATATTTTAGAAATAATACATTGGAGTAAGATGGCTTAATCAGATAGAGTGCAGAATTTGACCTAACAAATATACAGTGTAAAGCATTTTTCCAATGCTTTGCCAAAACTTTGAAAAAGTTTTGTTCAGTGCAATGTTTTTCAGTCTTCTGACTTCCACTTCCCTTTCTTGTTTTCTAGAGGAGGTTAAAGTCCATGAATAGCAAATTCAGACCTACCATGAACAGGCTTGCTTTTCTCAGTCACCTTTTATAACATTTTAGGAAATTGCCCTAAGCCACTGGTGTAGGTTTGAAGGCATTGTGTTAGTGTACTGCAACAAAACAAACATTTCTAGTTACATCTAGATTTTAGAGAGTGATCTTCTACAATAAGCCTTATAGCTGAAAAACACTATTCTTGACATTTTTAAGGAGGACGGGGACTGAATTCTTCAATGTGTCCAAGAAGCAAAAATATCAATTACAAAAGAGAGAAAGAGGAAACCAAGAACAGTTTGTCAGCGCTGATAAAAAAAAAAAAAAGGAATTCTAATGGTTTGTCTAACCTGTTTCTTGCAAAACAATAGGGGAACTAGTATTGTCAGTTAATCATTGCTTGTGTATAGGTGATTCCTAGCAGGTCTGATCCACCATGCTAGACACTACACGAACATGTTGTGAAAATGCTCCTTTTGTCCAAAAATGTTTTTAGTTAATAGTAAGATATAAGGCAAGCTTCTAAACTGTATCTTTAAAGGGGCACCATGAAAGGCCAGCTCAGGATGTGTAAGACTTTTAGTGACCTTCTCAGCTGATTTGGATACAGGTTCTGGCACAAAACTGCCAACCCTGCAGGCCTCAGTCCAAGCTGGCTTCCTGGATTAAACAATGAGTAACATCATTGCCAAAAATTTCACACCACTAAATAAATGTGACTGAATTCTGCATATTTCCCTCCAGTCCCCAAAGCTTCTTACCTGAGGCTAGCATTTGCAGTGGAACATGCCATGAGCGTACAGGAGTACTCTATGAATGCTTGGTTCTGCAGCCCTTTTATGCTGCTCACTGCTTTTATCCTGAGACGTAAGAAGGTGAGATGTAGACAGGGTCCCACACACTCAGCGACAAGGTTGTCTCTCTTCAGACATCTGACCTGTTTGGAGAACATCTCCCTGGAGCCAGGTGGTGTGGTTAGACTGCAAAGGCACGCCTGAACCGGCACAGCTAATTCTGTAGGGTCCTCCAGTGCCACAGCCACAGCCATAGCCCTGACCAGGGCTACACAGCCCAGGTGACTGCAGATAGACAGCTGATTGTGGCAATTTACCTTAAGGCTAGATGAGGTGCATCTATGTAACTGTCTTTTTCTGTGTAGACCATCACTCATTAAAGTGTTCCCCTCAAATGAACGAAGGAAATTAAATCTTCTCTGTTGATTGGAAGTAATAAAATAAACATATTTTCCGTATCCACTGTGGTTAGAAGAGAATGATATGTCTATCATAATTAATTGGTACTACCATGGCCAAACTTCCCAGATACCTTAGTTTGAAAAGGCAGACACTTTTTTCCGTGTCTTTGAATATGTACCAAATACAGATCTCTCTCCCAAAGTACATGTAAGTGATAGTAGCAGGATCATTCTCTTTATATGTGTTTTGCATGCCATTGCATACCTACAGTTTCAGGGTACAGAACATAGTTGAGGTGATTACCTGAGGCTGATCCAGAACTTGCATTTTTAAATGTGTGTTTTTGCACTGTGAGATTAACTAGCTGTCAGGCATGAACTGCAGAGTAGACTGGACCATCTGTGAGGGAATGTGAGAAGAAAAGTTTATATCCAATAGTCTGAATTCTTTCTCTGCAGGAAATTTTGGTACAAGATGCCAAATGGAATTTGGAAATTAAAAAAAAAAAAAAAATTTTTTTGAAGTTATAATTAGAACACAGAAAAGAAAGGAATACATAGCAGGGCACTGAGCCCTGCTTGAACTAAGCTAACAATATCTCCAGGGGAAAGGCTAGCTGCCTGGTTCTGTGCTCTTCCGAAGGGTGGCAGGAGGGCACTGCAGGCCAGCGGTGGCTGCCCTGGGTTTCATGTCACAGCATAGAGTGAAGAAACACACAGACATGGAGGTACAGGTCCACGGTGCTGCAGCAAGTATGGACTTAGAAAGGTTTGCATCCCATGGATGAGGCCTTTGCAATGGGGCTCTTCTTCACCATAGTAAATGTATTTCAGACTGCTTACCTATTCTCTGATCACCATAAACCTATTAGTCAGCTTGAAAGTTCACAAGATTGACACCTGTGCTTTGCCCCCCAAGTTATTCAACAAATAACATGTCACCTTTTGAAGTTTTGGGAAAGATTATCAGGCTCCCCAGTCAGAAGCCCTAGAAAAAGGAGCACAGACTGAAACTGCTATCAAGGCCAGGGCAGAGCCATGAACTCAAGTCAATGCAGGGATCAGAGCAGAAGCAGGGAGCCTGTGTGCAAAGAAATCTGAGTTTGTTGTTGGCTGCAACAGCAAAAAGCGTGAAGTTATCTACTGCAGCAGGTAATGGGGACACAACCCTCCTCGGTGGGTGTCATTGTTTTGCCATGAATGGAGCCACAGCTCACCTCACCCTTTGCTGACAACAACCAATATTTACTCAAAACCCACAGAAAGTTGATCGGCCCACGAGACTGTAAAAGAAAGACAGTCAACAACTTTTTGGAGCTATTATTTTCATTAGAAAGAAAACATCTGCCCCGCTGAATGTGCAGGATCCCAATAGATGTGGGTAGGTAGTGGGAGGAAGCAGTGCCCCACTGCAAAGGAGCAAAGCTGAGCTACAGCCAAACGGCACACGGAATGCCTGTTTGCCTCCCTGCATTTACAGCCTGCCTTGGTAATGTCTGTGGTCTAAAAACAATAAATTCGAAGTTAAAGTTTTTGATGTGGGAACATATAACTGTGCGTGGGAAAATGTATTAACATTTATGTTCGTTTAACAGGCATTCATTTCAAAGTGAGTTCTGAGATATAAAAATAGCAGAAATATGCAAGGGAAAAAACATGTTCAACATTTTTCTTAAGCTTTGCTCCCATCTGTTAGATTGAAGTATTCAATTAGATACAAAACTATTACTTTGACTTATATAGCACCTTTCCTCCAGAAAATACAATGTCATTTACAGAAGGTTCATAAAGCCTCACCACACTCCAGAAAAATAAGTACTATTAAACTCCCTTTAGCAAATGGGGCATCTGAGCCAGCAGAAAGTTGAGTGAATTACCACTGAGCTAATGGGAAACTAAGGACACAGAAAGAAACCAGATCCAAACACCTGGTTCTTAATGTCATATTTTAAACACTAGATACAATGTTACTGCTTATGTTTTTAAGCTGAATGTTGTGGAATTGTTTAAAGACATTTCTTAACAGACAAAAAAATTGTTCAGAGAAAACAGCTTGAGAAAGCAAAAGGCTACTTTTCCTTGCTTTTTCACTTTCCAATCTGTAAGCAATATTAATGGTGGCATTAAATACACCTGCTTTGGGGGTGATTTTTACCAGCTTTGCCTGATGCAGCACAGGATGCCATACATTATCTTTCTAAGTGAATTCCTTTTAACAGTAAACAATACTACAGTCAGCGGGAGACATACATAGATTGCTTGAAAACCTCATAGTCAGGTGAGTGAACCATGGCTCACCAGTGTCAGGGAGGAAGTAAAGAACAAGGGAGAGAATTGCCAATAGATAAAGGCACAGGAAGAAAGACAGAATTAATTCTCAGCAGCACGGAGTATTGGAAACAGAACAAAAGCAAAGACAAAACAGCTAGAAACTACAGTACTTACTGTCATGCTATTAGATTTGGTCATTAATTTTTATTTTTTTTTTAAATGCATAGCAACAGTACTTGATGATCTGCTGTAGCTGGACTGAATTTTTAAACCATGTCTCTGGAGAACAGGTCAGGTTCCTCCTTCCCTTCACTATTTACAAGAAAGGTAACAATAGCAAAAACTTACTGCACCTTGTATCAATGGCTTTGCACCAGTGCAGAATCATCCCATACTAGGAAAGCGTGTCCGTCGCTAGTCACAACAGCGATATGACAACATTGTGCAAAGTGACTCGACAGAGGGAGATGAAGGTAATCATCTCAGTATTAGATCAAAATCTGGGACAACCTCTGCTGTCAGCATCACAAATACAAATCCATCTGCCATGGTGAAACAACTCTGAATTACACTAGTGTACCTGACAGCAGAATCTGTATCTCAAAAATGGACCTTTACTTAGAAATCCCAAGCCAGCAGTTTTTAAGTAGGTACCTACTCTTAAGGAAGAGATTTAATTGAATTTCTTAGAAATCACTCTATGATTAAAGTATTTGGATGAATCAAGTCTGAAGACCAAAAAAGGACCGAAAACTGTCTATAACCTTATCCTTTTTCCAGCGTCAGCCACAGCTATGGTCATACCCAGGGACATGTTCTTAGTGTTCAGAAAAGAAACACCTAAATGACACTCTAGTAGAAAAACAAAAACTCCAAAATCAAAATGAAATGGTAGTTTTCCAATTAAATCATGTCCTAGAGCTTTTAGGTAACTGTCAGCCTTCAAGAACAGAAAATAAATTGTATTCATGCACTTTAACACTTGGAAGAATGGGAGGGTCAATGAACTGCAGCTTACATTGGGGATACATTTTGTGACTACATCCTGGTCTGTCTCTGAAAGATGGTTGAATTGTTCAGGATGAAAGGAACCATTATGACAGCTTAGTCTGACTTCTCATATAGAGTCTCAGCACTTGAGCCAAAGCAGAGGTACTTGGGGGTAGCAAGGTATTCCCCCAGCGGACGACAGAATCCTGGTATTCCCCTCACTGTAAAAATGTGCAATTGTAGCATCAGAAGTCTACTTCTTAGCTTGGTACTTGTAATTCTTGATCAGGGCTTTAAAATTCTTTTCAATAACTACGCAGGCCAAAATTTTAAGTATCTCTCTTACTTTAAAGAAAGTTTCCGAGCTCTCAAGTCACTTTTACAGGATACTGTACCCCTGTCTTTTAATATCGTACTAGACATTGTTCTGTCTCAGAAGGCATTATGGACTTCTGCAAACAGAATTTCCTTTTCTGGTGCAAACTCATGCTGAAGTATAGAAGGAAACAGAAAGAAAATAAAAATTTAAGTAATCCCCAGATCTCAGGTCTTTAATGTCATATATCCAACACCTGTATGTATGTGAGTGAGAAATGAAGGCTGACATTCGACCCTGAATAAATATGCATGAAAGAAACTTGAGAAGTTGGGTTTCACAGCAAATTGTGTATGTGTTTGCAATGCATGTTATGGGCAGAGCCACTGTTATGCTTGCTTCCTTCTCCTCTTTTATCTCCCAATCAAGTTACTGAAAGATGAGCTATACCACCATTTTATTTGAGTGGGGCTGTGGCAACTCTCTTGGTTATTGACCTTGTTACTCCCACGGTGCTCATCCAGTCACTCAGCACAGCTTGCCTTTTGCTCAGCTTCCTCTTCCAAGTAAAGGCACCTCTCAAGCACTTTGTTGAACCAGACCTACTTAAAAGCCACAAGCACAAAATGGTCATTTAGCAAAGTATATTACTGTTACGCAACTGACATCATCAGACTTTCTCAATTAGCACTTATGTATGTAGCATATGCTCAAGGGCTTGTTTGCAGTGCACTTGGCTGCAATAACTGTGACTCCCAGATGGAGAACTAGCTTTGTCTTACCCATGTTGCCCCCCATAAAATGTCTCCACATACAAATGAAGGAACACAGTTAGAAAAAAAGAAAGCGGAGCCAGAGAAAACACCCTAGTGGGGTTTCTTTTTAATTGCACGCCTGCTCTTTTGGTCTATTCCACAGTGCTAAAAATGAATACCACAGATGGATTGAATACTGAAATTTTGCCCACTGAATACTGAAATTTTACTAATCTGTTATAACAGGAAACATCTAAATTTAGTGTTTAATAGCTCTTCTCATTTCTCATTTAAGTTGTGGAACATCAGTATTTACAGGACACTACCAAGAAATTGTTTGAGTTCATGGTCACAGTCACTTCAAGCCTAATACTGATTTGTTGCTGTGAATCATTTCAACAACTATGGACTCTGGAATGTCAATGTACTTAATCAATTATCCTATGGTTAATCCAGCAGTCAAAGATTTGCATTTCCAGCACTAACAGAGAGATATCAACTTGTATTTTAAGTGGCTGGGGTGTATCTAGTTTTCAATTTCAAATAAGTTTGGTGCTCATGAAGGAGTCTGAGATTCTTCAGTGTCAGAGAGTGACAAATGATCCATGGCTTACACCTGGCAAAAGCTTTTCCTACACATTCTCTCAGGGGCCTAAAACATAATCTGCAGATAGTACACTGCTTATTACAAGCTACAATCTGACAGTCGTGTTATTTAATGGTGTCGATCTGCAGAACACTTTCGGTCGCTTGGGATAAAAGGTAATTCCATGCTAGTCTTATAGCCCTACCTTTAGAAATAACCAGGAAGTTTTAGATATGTTCATCCTAGCATAGGAAATAAGAATAAGCTTGTGCATTTTCCAGACAAGCTTGCAACCAGCATAACCCTGACAAAATCCAATCCCAAGGACCACATCTCCCATCACCACAGCAGTAAGCAGACTGAGAAGCCACACTGAACTTTCAAATGCCCTTGTTACACCTGCAGAATTTCCAAGGAATAAAAGCATGCAGCTGATTACAAAGTCTGCTGATATAAATTGCATTAAAAAGATCACATTCCTTGTCCCAAATCAATTAAGATTGGTCAAACTGATTCAAACCTATATGCCAAACAGAACATGAACCTAAGTTGAAATGTTAAGGTTCAAAAAGGTTAAATACTTGCAATATTGTTTTACTGCTCCTTTCTTCTGCCTAGCTCCAGACATTTTTGGAAGGCAAAGCTCCTGAAAATATTTTCAGGCAATTTTTCAGGCCGAATTTTCAGAAAGTTTGGGGAAGATTTTAAATGTATGTTTATCCTAAGTGATGTTCAAAGTATTTAAGGCTTCTTCATCCCTCAAGTGAGACAGTTTGCTATCCTGTAATCTTCTCTAATCTTGTAGAAGTGTAGGAATGGCCAAAATACATCAGATCTAAGGGTCTACCTAATCCAGCATCTAAGTTCTGCTAAGACTAGCAAGAGCTGTTTCAGGCCCTGGAACAAGCAAAACATTTAGGGTCGATAATTAACCACCTCAAACAGTCTGCTTCCCTCACCACACTTCCTCATCCTCCCATTCTTTACACTCACTAATAAAGACCACAATATTGCAATGCAGAAAGCCAAAACATGCTAGCTCCCGAGTCAGAGCAAGGAGACACTAGCGTGTGGGTAGGTGAGAAAGGACCAAAGGATGTTGCAAGAAAAGGTCCCCCCTTCCCCTATCCTTTTTTTTTTCTTTTAACCTAGAGCTTCAGTATTGCCCCTGAAAGTGCCTCCTGGCTCTGGTGGCCAGAACCACTTGTTTCCGACAGAGGTGTTGAAAATCATGCAGTCAGTGGGTACAGAAGAAATGATTGCCTGGAAATATTCTTTACTATTGAATAGTCTGGCTATGCTGTGAAGACTTTTATCTATTCAGATAACAGGTTTGTGTTTCTCATTGTTTTTACTTATTGTGAAAGATATTTTTGTTTCATTGTTCAGACCTATTTGTTTGTGTCTACTCTGTGTTTTTAATACTATTCTTCTTCTTTCAGCTTTCTTGTCTGTTTGTTATTCCCTTTTTATAAAGACTCAATTTCAGTGACAGCAACTCCACAGAGATCCTCGTTTTGCTCTTGTGAGCCTGTTAACTCCTAAGAGTCATCAATCAGCACTTGAATGTTTAATGTCTTTCAAGTTCCTTTACTTTGGCATGGTTCTCTGCCTTTTGTTTTAAGTGCTTTCAAGTGTATCCTCTTCAAATATGTTGCCTACAATAAGCCCTAGTTGTCTTGTTCTTGCTGTCTTCTTTATTCATAAGAACCATCAATCAATTTCAGAAACAAATCTGCTTTCTATTTGCTGTTAAAAAGTCTCCCTCCTGAGTACAGTACCTAGAAAGGGAAGGGAGAGAGCGTTGTTGGTTTTACCATGTATTCATCTCTTCCAGATGTGCTTCTGTTTGATGTGAGGGAGGTGAACAAGCAAGGCAGCTTCAAAAGGCATTGCACTTGTGTTGTTTTTGCTTAAAACCATAAAGCTCAATCCCTGGGGTGGAAAGGAGGTTGGGTTGGGTCTCAGTCTTCCAATGAGGTTTGTTGCACGTGTTTAGCTGTTTCTTACACAGCCCCATAAAGGTGAATGTCCTCAGCGGGCATGCTGGTGTTTCCAAAAGCACATCTATTCTTTACAGTATTGACACTGCCATACTGATTCATGGAAGCTTTCCTGCATGTTACAGATCACAGCTCCATGAAAAATCTGCTTTAACAATGATAAACTCAATGCAAAATTTTACAGGCCATACAATCACCCCGAAATAGGCCACAGACAACAGTGAAAATCCAAAATAAGACAGAATGCAGGTGGAAAAAAGGTCTGAAGCTGTGTTACCCTTTCCAGTAGTGTACAACCATGCAGAAATTTAGCCCAGTCTACTGAAGAATAGAACTAATTGTAATGAAAGTCAGGGAGCAGGCCAGCTCCTTACCTATTTTAAAGCAGGAGTAAGATGCAAGCACACAATATTCTACACATAATGCAAGAGCATGGGCAGCCCAGATTTACTGGGATTTGTTCTCCCCTTTTATTTGGTTCATCTAATCTGTGCTTTTCTGATTTGTTAAGCTTTCAGAGACATACCCCAAGTGAACACAGTGTACCCATGAGGAAGACAGACAGACACATAAGCCAAGAAATAGCATTCCTCTAAGGCAACTAAACAACTAATGCATTGTTACAAAAAGCACTAGGCTAACACCAAAGGAAACAAGCTAAAAAATGCCTTTTTTTAAAAGTTGGAAGTAGGAGCAGATGACCCACTTACTATACAATTATATTTATGCTTGGAAATTGTATTTGGATTCTCTTCTTTGTTTACAGCTGTTTATAACACAAACTATTCAGTGGAGTGTATTTTAAAAATTTTAAAAGGCACACATATACAGAATGTGTTAAACTTGCAAGAAAACTTAAAATTGGAAGAATGCAATTCCTAGTCCCAGCTGTGCATCGAAGGACAGTCAGACAATATTCTGGGTGATGAGTCCTGGAAGAAGACTATCTTATCAGGGGCTACAGAGTATAAAATGCATCTTGCAGAAGAAACTCATATTTCACAAGTCTATGCTTATGCAAATGAGTGGTTTTATTTCATATCAGAAAACAAAGTTTGCTGATCAATTATTTAATTGTGAATTTAATACTGAAAAGTCTGATGGCTCAATAGCTATTGCTGTAAAGGAAGTTTCAGACTCATGTGCAGCTGCTGTATGTTTGACATAGGCCATGAATCCAAACACAAAAGTCCATCTAAAGATGTCTCTTCAGAGTTATTTGATATTAAAAAATCCTAGGAAAAATGAAACAGGCAGAATAAATTCTGGATTAAAAAATGGCATTAAAAATTCAACCACATAAAAATTTTCTTGCTCTATAACCTCAGATGTATTAGCATAACCATCACATGAATCTTTTTTCAGATGCCAGTGGGTAATTATAGGAACACAGGGTGGATCCTCAGCTGGTGAAAATCATTATAGCTGCACAGAAGCCAATTTATGCCAGCTGAAGTTCTGGCCCATAAAATCTCTTCTAAACCTGAAAGAACATCTTGTACTACAGTGTTATTGGTCTTCAGGTGATTGAAAACCGTCTTGATGAACAGTGTGGTCTCAGGAAAAAAACAAGACTGTATGCCTGACAAATTTCTGCTCTGTGTTCCTTTATTTAACTTGATTAGAATGATATATTTAAGCAAAAGCTTGCATGGTACAGTGCACCATTAGTCACATGCTGCTTCTCAATAGTGAAACCATCAATTTTATTATAGATGTGAATATGTGCAAGAGGTCTAACTATAATTGGAACATTAGCCAAGAAGCAGATGGGGATTCTGATTAAGAGTATACCTCCTGGGTATATGTTGTACAAGCAGCATCTCTAGCAGAAGAGAGAAGGTTATCAAGCCCTCTTACTGTATATGCAAACTAGATATAAATACAGCAATATAAGCTAGAAATTTGTTTTTGGATGCTGTGTGTTTAAGAAAAGGTTTTATTTCATGGAAAGTAGCAAAGCACTAGCCTCCATGCAATACAAAATATGTGTTCCATCTGTTCCACAGAAAAGCAGTTTGGATTATCTATTTTTAAATTTAGTATTAAAAAAAAATCCAGATCACTATAGTAAGTATGAGTGATTTCAATGTGGACAATGAAGTGATGTGCAAATGCTGGGTGTTATGGAAAAGAGAGATCAGATCTACTCACTTGGTAGAAGAAAAACTACTTTTTTATAATGGATCCTTTAAATTTTATCGTTCATATATTTAAACCTTAAATTTAAGAACTTAATTTTAAACATTTTTTTAAGAATCAAGGTTTTTGCAAATACCAAACTATCCACTTGCCTTATCCAGGGTATGAGTAACAAACATACCCAACTCTAAAGAATAAACCTTCTACTCACTCTTGAAAGTCACATCAGGACATGATGTAGCCTGCATATTCGAGGTGCCATTTTCCTACATCAATCTCCCAGCTTTCTTTATAGTCCCTGAGATTTCTGTTCACTGATTTTCTAGTACCTGTGTTGCATTCAGCTGTTGGAAATTTTGTCATTGCCAGTGGTACAGAACTGTAGCAGAGCAGTTTTACAGTTCATATTGCCCTGGCAGACCAGCAGACAACTATTAGTGTCTCAGAAGTATCCAGTTTAATTCAGACAGAATTCTCTATGATTGACCAGTGGACTAATATGAAGACCCAGAGCATCCTCTTTTTTTCAGAGGATCCTCTTTATTCTGCAATGATTTTCACCCAGAATATTGCAGCTCCCACTCACTGCACATCATACAGATTCAAATGTGGCTGAAAAAAGCCATTTCAGTACGTGATGCAACATGTGGCAAGTATCTCTGAGTAGCTATTGCACAGTTCCTTCTGACAAATACCTGTCTCCATTTTTTCTATTCTCATAATGTACCAAAGTCTCTTACTTGTTATGCTTTTTATATGAGGAACCAATTCCTAAAACAATTAGGTTACGTATTTGTAGAATATTATATATGTTATACAAACATAACAATTAACCGAACTGAGAGAGAGCAGCTCAAGCAAAGTAGTTAACTTCACCAAGTGAGCAGATAAACTTGTTGAAGACGGCAAAGGTTATGATTTCAATATTTGGATTCACAGGAAAATTATTTATCAGGAGTCTTCTATCTCTAACATTCATTACATTGCAGGAGAGCCATTCCTTTCTTTATGAGTAGATAATAAAGGTAATTGGAATTACTCATGTAAGTCAAATGGAGAAGAGACCTAGGGAAAAAAAAAACAAACAAAACAAACCACACTCTGAAAACACATTGTGTGACAATGCTATAGAGGCCATTGGGAGCAGCTCCTTCCACCAGAACACAATCGCATCTGCTCTCTGTGGACTAATGTGCCATAGCATGCAATTTTGTGCTACATAAACTCATCTTGAATACGCACTGTGTAATCTCTCATTCAAATGCTGTACAATTATTCCCACAACACTGCTTAGCTCTCTCACTATTATTGCTGATATTCTGTCAACACTGAAAAGACAAATTAATACTAGCAATGACTGACGCAGGATTGCCAAATGAAGTGATGCAGATAGCAGGGAGGAAGGCAGGTTCCTCCTCTTTTTGCAACTCCTTCTTTTCTCGTATTTCCTCTTACCACTTTAAGCAATCCTTCATAAGACGCTCATAATGCCATTCTGGTTGCCTACATGGGTTCTCTAGTGAGAAGTAAAGTTACTGATCCCTATAGTCTTTATTTCCAGGCAATCTCCTCACAAAGATCCAACAGCCTGTTCTGTACCTGACAGATCTACCACCCTGTTCCAGAACAATTCCTGTCTGCAGAAAATAGAGCTTATAATCTTTCTGCCGTAAATGCTCTCTACTTTCTTGAATACTGTGGCTAGTATAGCCATTCAACCTGTCAGTCAGTTCTGTAATCTTCACATCATCTTCAGCTTACGTTTTTCTAAGTTCACTGCAAGGCTGTGCTAAATCACACCAGTAATTTCCACTAGTGTTAACTTTGCTAAAATACAGCATTTCCTGTCCACCATCACAGCTTAAATTCTTGTCCAAGTTCTATCTCCTGTCTCAATTACTGCAAATCCTTTTCTTGCTCACATCCATTGAAAATACTGCTGCGAAGAATATTTATCAGCCAGTCATTTTGATCATATCACCTCAGTTTCTGTATTCCCTCTTTATTAATATACTTTCTCACACACCACACACACACACACACACACACACACACTGATCAATCAGTTTCTTCACCATGAGCGTGAGGCACTGGAACAGGTTGCCCAGAGAAGTTGTGGATGCCCCATCCCTGGAAGTGTTCAAGGCCAGGTTGGATGGGGCTTTGAGCAACCTGGTCTAGTGAAAGGTGTCCCTGCCCATTGCAAAGGGGTTGGAACTAGGTGATCTGTAAGGTCCCTTCCAACCCAAACCATTCCATGATTCTATGATCAGTCTCAACAACTCTTTAGATGTTGGTGTGCCAAGATCAGTGCCAACTGTGGTGACTGGTATGACCTTAGAGATTGCTTATAGAGTTTTCTAGCTGTCTGCTGTATCCTAGATTCAAAGCTCTTTGGAGTGAGCAGGGAAAGGAAGTAATCTGTATTTTTCTCCTTTATTCATGCAACATCCAGCACCATGGGTGACTCTCCATGAAGCATGCTCTTGTATACCAAAACAATGCATCAAACATGACAGCAGTTTCCCTGCTGAGAATACTTTTTGTTGTTGTCTAACATACCAGTTCTGCTATGGCATATGGGTCCTATGAGACTTACTCTTTTAGAGAGAAAATCTTTTAGAGAGAAATTTTTAGAGAGAAAAATCTTTTAGCTGGGACACTTTAAAATAGTTCTTAATTATAAAAACAACAGAACAATGAAAAATTCCTCAGGATGGCATGGTATGGCTATCATTTCACACATGCTAGATTTACTAATTATGATAAGAGGCTTCATAAAAAGTCTGGGAGTCACTGAATACTCAAAATGTACTTTTTCAAGTTTACAAGCTCTGTTTCAGTCGTTTAGTCTGACACAGATAGTTTTAGAGTTCTTAAAATATTGTCTCTATTTGCTATTATTAACAGCAAATCCTTAACAAACTAGGTTTAGCAAAGAATTTACACTATCACCCTCTTGGGCACCTGAGGGCTTCTTAATCATTCAGAATCTGGAAGAAAGTTTACTGTGCCAGAGGCCTGTTTCTAAGGAAAATTCCACAATGCTGTCAAAGCATGCAAGCAAGGTATAGTATAGACCTATCTGTCTAATTATATACTAGCTCAGGTATGCAGGTAGTGATGGAGGTTGGCAACATAATCTGGCAATCCAATGATTAGTGGAAATGTGGGTTGGTTTGCAGCCCATGCTAAGGCCTGTGCTGCCATGGCTACATCATAATTGGCACTTAGTTCCTTTAAAATGAGCTAGAGTATGTCTCAAGAACACTGACTGATGTGGGAAAACTGTGATGCTCCAGACTGATGCTAACAAGGCCCAGAGGACAGTAGTTGGTCCTGCTGATGTGTGAGATCCTACTTAGAGCTAATACTTGCTGCCCATCCAAGTGTATTTTTTGCCCTGTCACACTTTGCAGTACAGACCTATTCATTGTGGCATTTACACACACTGCTGTAATTAAGATTCTGCTTTGATTTCCAATACAAAACATACCATATTAGTAGTAACTTTTTCTCTGAAATGACTCCTACATTTACTACATACACTTCCTTGTAATTGTTTTACTGGAAGTGGAGAGAGATGTTGGTTAATTGTGCTTCATTAGTAAATTTCTTTTCTGATAAAAATTGTTCACTTAGTTTGAAAGGAAACATTTTGTGATTATTCCAAATCTTGCACCAATTTTATAACTGAAATAAGAGAAGTGGTTATTGTATGTAGAATTTTGATGTTTCCCTTACCAGGAATTGTCTATGTTAATGAAATATTTAGATTAACCTTCAGCTCTTACAATTATTTTGCAATGTGTTCAGACTGAGCTGTTGACCAACCAAATTTGAGCTGGTCACCCATGGCCTTTAGCAGTATTTCAGAGAATAAACACCCTCAAGTCTGCCGCATTCAGAGCCGAGCACTGTTGAGCAAGGTAGGAGGATCCAGTTCCAAATTATTTCTGCCACAACTGGCATGAAATAAAAAGAAGAGGTTGGAAACAGGCAAATTCCATTTTCACTTCCATAAAAGGAAAGACTGGAGCAGTGGACAGGAGAATTCAAGGTTAATGATTAATGGGCAAAGAATCTCTTGCAAAGCATTGATAATTCTTTCCTTTTCTTGGCAGAATTTAGCCGTGCATTCCCCAACTCTCATTCAGAGAAAGAAGAAATGAAAAGTTTGCAACTTCTCTCACTTTTGTTGCTTTCCTGTATCATCACGTCAGCCAATACATATGGAGGAAAGAAAAAAGGTAATATCCTACCAAACATAAATAGTGATCATTAACTTTTTTTAAAATGTTTACATTATAAAAATTAAGTAGTATTGACTGTCTGGTCATCAACATGTTGGGATTTGGGGTTTTTTTTGTGTTATGTTCCCTTAAAATATGGCATTTATAACTGTCTATGTTTATTGGAAAATGTAGTTGTTTGTAATTACAACAAACATTTCTCAGTGGAAATCTATACATTCTGAGACTATAGACTTAAGGTAATCTGTCCTTTAACAAAACTTCTGCTGAAGCTAGTTTAAAAATGTATTAGTTTGAAAATATACACTGAACTGATATCAGTTATAATCTTCTTGGGCTAGAAGTATTCTATAAAATCGATTCAGTCTCCTACTATGAATAAAAAATAAACATTTCCAGCTATCTGACAGTATTTAAGCTTTCATTTTCTGAGTTGCCTAATGTAGGCTGCCTTTCACTTCAAGTGTGATGAAGGTCTTTGAGCAAAAGAGAGACCTCTGCAGTAAGTTTTGTAGAGAAGTACTGTGGAGGATCTTTATAATTTACATGATGGTACAACCATTTTCTGTGCATTTGTGACACTGCACATTATGTCAGTATCTGTGTGACTGTTGAGTATGACAGTGCATCACACAACTGCATTTCTTAAAACCTCTCTAATGTGATTGACAAAGACAATTCCATGTTTGCCTTCATCGCTGAGCCATACATACCCAGCATTAGTTTTCCTTCTTATCTAACTGCATTTCTATACTCTAAGTCTGGAGGGGATAAATGTAGCTTTCTCCTTAGCTGAAAATAAAGCAAGATACACATTCACAGAAGCATGGCCTCTTCCAGTAGCAGTGTTTTGCGTTTATGTTAATTTGTATTAACAGTTTTAGAAACCATTTGCTATAAAAATGCTTTATATATAATAGGCACAGTGATTTCAATCTACAGGAGGCAGGACCACCTTTCTTTGATTCTGTACACGAAACTTCCTCTTAGGCTCCATTTTGAACAATATAAAATCCTTTAATTAAAACACAATGAGAACCGTAAATTTCAATTAATTCCATAACTTGGCTTACCAGGCAGCAAGGCCTGCACATCCTTAACAGTTGCTGAACCTTAGCAAGCTATTTAGAAACCTTGATCAAATTCTGTATTTTTGAGAGAACCAAAAATCAGAGCACTAATTTTAGTTTGAGGCTTCTCACATCATCTTTGCCCAGATCTATCCAGACTCCACTGTGTGCTTAAAGTTAATTCACCTTAGATACAATGCCAAGGCAGAGAGAGGAAGTCACTGCACCCCCATTCTTTTACAGTCATGGGTCTTGCCTTATGCCAGCTCACATTTTCCTACCCCCACTATCTGTAGCACCATTTATAGCAAGGTCAGTCACTGCACTCTCTCCAGCCCCCTTTCCCCTCATGACCTAGTACGCCTATGTCAGCGGACTTCACTTGTTTGCTTGTTGCTTCTGCAGATTAAAACCTTGCCTGTGGGCCACAAAAGACAGGTCACATGTCATATTAGCACTAGCAGATATGCCTAGGTCTTTAGTATGTTGAAGCGAGAGACCGATTTAAGCAGCAGAGCAGGTACATTTCTAAAAATGCAAAAAAATCTACTGTGTTTTCTTCTAGAGGCTATCCACAGCCTAACTAGATCTGCTGCAGGGAGCAGTTACAAGGTGAAAGGCCCTGGTATTCCATTACATTGAACGCAGACCCTCATCTCCTGTCAGTTTTAAATCAGTGTGACTGTAATTCCAACTATCCACTTACATTAATGTATATTTCTGCACCTTTCACTCCCTTGTTCTCCTTCCCCAATCCAACCTTAACCATGCCAGCTCTGTCCAGAAAATAATGCAATTCCCTGTTCTCAAAACTTTGCCTTATTTCTGTTACCATTTGATTTGTCAGTTTAGCTCAGCTAGTTCTGTCTTTCCCCAAATCAGCTCCGGTGTGTCGGCTACACCTAGTAACCTCAAGGAGTCTTTTTCTTCATTTCACTTCTCAGTGAGGCAAATCCGTTTGCCACAATGGCATATGCAAATGGCAATAAAGCATTAATCCTCACTAAGGAAGGGCAGTGAAGTTTTTAGCCCTACATGAGAGGCCTTTTAATGCTGTCAAGTGGAGGCAGCATTCAGTGAGCATAGTATATATTTTACCTGAATATCCTTCTACCTTGGAGCTTGCTTGTTCTTGCTTTAGCAGGAACTGCAGCAATGAACAGTATAACTATAAGGAGCTACAAAGTCTTCTCAAAGCTGAGTGTCTGGCATGTAATTTTAGCACAAGCAATTGCCTATAAGGGAACCATCCTCTAAAAGAGCAATCACTCTGTAAAAATCCTTCTCATTTATTTGTACCCAGCAAATAAACAACTCTCTGCTTCAATTTTCTCTGTATCATTCTATCCACCTACACAGCAAAAGAAATTACTTTACAAAAAAGGATTTATAGGAATTAGACTGCAGCAGGTAAATCACTGTAGATGGGTGTATGTAAATCCTTTTGTTCGAGTTATGTACATAAATACCTATTATAGGTTCTTATTTTATACTTAATTATGTAGAGTAAGATGGACTGCATTACCAAGCAGACACAAGATCACATTTAAAACACACAGAGAGGTTATTCTTAAAAAGCCACAGAGTGTTTCTGAAATGCCATGGTTTTCTTGTGTATTTATATAGCAAGAAATAAATTTGGCATTTTTTGGCAAAAGTTCATTATCTAAAAGCAGGATCCCAGAAAAAGACCAGAAATAAACATCTAAAAATAACATCCCTGAAGTTGAGCCAAGATTCTTTCTAAAAGCATGCGAAAAATATTTCAACATAAGCTCTTACTTATTTTGAGTCTTCTCCTGGAAACGTAAAACTAGGTGGGAATAAATTCCATTATTCCACTTCATTGTGTAGAGCAGAATTATTCAGTAGTTGACATGAAAATGCATGCTGTTGAGCTAGCACTTTTTACTTGACAGTCTCACAGCTGGCAGTTGAGCTGGACTTTTTTTGCCCAATAAAGAAGGTAACATCTTAGGTGTCATCCAATTCTGCTATGCTTTAAGTATTACAGTGCTAACACCTTAAGATTAGAACATAGACCATGGGAATGGATTATCCAGAAATTTGAATAACAGTTGTTTTCTTTATTCCCCAATCATATTATGGAGACATAAAAGATGTGTTGGGTATATCAAATCCTAGATAAAATTCCTCAATAAAATGCAGTATACATGGAGTATACCATATCAGATCTGAAAAACTACCAAAACAATAATTTCTACCTGAAGCTGAAAAACTACTAAAAATGCAAGAAACAGAAGATTCAAAAGCCATTTAAACTGCAGAGATAGAGAACTAAAGTCTGCTAAGATGATGAGATTATTGACATTGAAGGTGAATATCACTTTCACTATCTAACATTTGTTTAAAGTCTACAATAAATACTAAAAAATGCAGAGAAGACTTTCCTTTTAATTCCTTGAAGCATATTCAGTGTAATAATAATCTGTGCCTTAACTTTCCATTAATTCTGTGTGATTTGGATTTGTACTAAATGACAGAAGAACACAGACTAAAGCCAACAAGCTCACAGGATACTAGTAATCCAGTCTTACTTCTAGTTTGAGAGAAAATTGTAATTTTCCAGCACAGACAGAAAGCTAAGACAGCAAACTCAGTTCCTTTCATGGGACAGGATGGCACAGTAATCTGTTCCTCTGATTGAAACTCCTTGGCTAAAGTGTCCAACGACAAGTTCAAACTCAACTGGAACACACTCAGCCTTCCACTTTCCTCAGGTAGACAAATCAAGTATCTCATAAATTATGCACTACTTACAAACCATGATTTGATGGGTGGCTGAATTTCAGATGAGCACTTCCATGAGCAGCAGAACTAAGTGTGGTTTCCAGTCACTTAGATCCTACATATCCTAAACTCCTCATGTGCTAAACTCCAGCTGTGCTTCCATGACATTCCTGTCCCAAGGTTTTCAGTTCCTTCTCCTCTTCTCTACAGCATGTCTATATTCCTGAATTACCCCATGACTTAGTGCCCCCATGGTACCCATGGATGTCCCAGCACACTCTAGCTTCCTAGTGTACCTTACAGAACCTTTGCTAGGACCCGCCACAGTCTGAGATCCACTCCATGGTCTCTCCCCCCAGCCCTGCACTACTGTCACCTCCTCGTGTCTGCTACCTAGCCTTTTTTTCCCTTGCTTTGCATACATGCTGTGACTGTTTCAGGGGTATGCTTGTGTCCATTGACCAGCTAGTGGAGACAGGCTCATGGATCAGGTAGTGACCGGCCCAGGGCTGCTCACTGCACCAAGGTGAAAGCTGCTGCTCTCCTGTGTTTTGTATTGGTGCTCAAACATCAAATTCCGGGGATAAAATGGTTTGAGTTAATTGCATCCACAATGCCTGTATGAGTTGAACTCAAGCAGAAGCCACTCCTCTCTGAGTTTCCCTGTCTGATGAGCAGTTGGGTGTCTCCAAATGACAGCCAGAGTGCAAGGTAACAACTAAGCTTTATGGATAAGCACAGTGCTAGAATTAAATGTTTACTTGAACCCTATGTAAATGCAATAGCAAATGTGTGGCCTCAAGGGTCTCTCTCGTCTATCCAGCTGTTGATTTTCAGAAAACATGTAGGAATTTAATATTTGATATCTCTTTCTCTCTATAAAGTTGGATTTAAATTGGCTCAAAAAAATCACTGAAGAGAATGATTATCTTTCTCTCCCCGTTCTTCATATGCACAAATACACCATGATTATGGTCTATGGAAACAAGACTAAAAAACATTAATATTTCTAATTTACTTCAACGGAGTTTGTGCATCACCATTGACCTTGAAATTCAGGTCACTTCTAGTTAGATCATTTAAACAGGGATTCAGGAGCTAAATTTTATGACATACTGAAATACTGGTCCAAGAAGTCCTGGAAGTTGAAAGTTCAGATGTTAGGGTACTAACCAGTTACACTAATGATCTATGTTATGCTATTATTAGGAAAAGTTCTACAAATGTATTTGCTGCCACTTTCTGAGTAGCTGTGTTTCAGAAATACTGTATGTGTACACAGCATTTGTGATGCTTTCAGGAGTCTTAGAATTCTACCAAAATTTCTAAAACAGTTATTCTTCCTTCCGGCACCTGGAAAAATCTACAAATATAATTTCAGACAGAAATTTCCACCACAGAGTCCAAAATGTAACTGTAGTCTAACTAACTGAAGACCCTTTGCTTTTTCCCATGAAGAGACAATAGTGGGAACTTGATCGACAAAGGAACTACCCAGGCATGAAAAAGTTTCAATATTTCTACTAATGCAAGTGACTGAACATCTCAATGAGGAGGTTAAATTCACCAGAGGATTGTAATTCACTTGACTTAGGCATTACATTCTTCGGACTACTACTGTATAGTGGTTGAACTCATATGACATTTGAGAAACTTCAACATACAGAATATTTCTTGATAACATAGCAGTGTAATTTAATTGGTTAACTAATTTTCTTCCTTTTTCTCTCAAACTAGAGAAGGTTATAGTTGTTTTTCTAATATATATATATATGTATAGTTTTAATAGAAAATAACTATCAATAAAAACATTCATTATTAAAGAGAACATTTTTGCTTTCTGCTTATTTTGTGGTTCAGTCTAGGTTTATATTGTACATTTCATTTTGGAAAACATAGTTATGCCCAAGCCATGTGGAGCTTCAGGGTTAGTAATAGGGTTGCATCAACAGCAGTGCAATATTGATGATGTAGCTCATAACACCATATGGTCCCCTAGGGTGGCCTTAGCACAGTGACCTTTTTTCCTATATGTTAGCTAGAGCTAAGAGACTGTTTGCTGAAGCTAAGTCAGACTCCTTATACAGTGGAATAGCTTGGCAGCAGGTGGATGGCCCAGCAGCCGCTTCCAAGCAGCATGATTAAGATTTCCTGGCAATGTAAGCAATAACTGGCAAAAAAGACAGAAGGGGCCATGCCAAGACTGGGTGATAAAGTTCACTGCTTTGGCAATAGGCCAAATGTGAATTACAATTCTTGCAAAAAAATATTTTAATATCTATGTTCCAAGTAAAAAAATTACAGCTTTCACACTTTGTAGCCTTTCTTCTAGAAAAATGCACTGGTTTTAAGTTATATTACTATGACATCTTTCTTGCTTGTTCCTTTTAATTTTTAAAAAAATGTTACAATTGCTAATATTCCCAGAAAGCATTAACTGCACAGGATTGTACACCCTTACACATACCCATTATGATCAGCCAATGAAAGCTTTTGCCAGTGCTGAAATGCTTCTAATACAACATGGTTTCTTCATGGTTGTGGAAATGAGAGTTGTTGCCTAAAAATGCTCATAGACATTCTCCTGCCCTCTCTGGTTTGCTTGCCCAGTCCAGTAAAATCCATTTGAATCTTTTACCAACAATACTGTTTATATTTGGGCTCCTACTTGGCCTCTAAACTTCACGGTGTTGCTCCAAGTGCAACAAATATTATCAGGTAAATAACAGAAAGGAAATGACAAAAAAGAAATCTAGAAATATTGAATATGAGTGGAGAAGGTGTTTAAACACACATTGCTCTCTGGAATAATACCAGCATGTTGCATCTGAAAGATCATTTTTTATTAGAGAAACCCTCAAAATTTCTGCTATTTTGAAGTATTTGATCCAAATACCATTTTCTAATATTGCATATTTCTTTACTCAGTAAGTGAAAATGATGGAGACTTACAGAGGAAGGTGCTGAACCATGGGGAAAATTATGACAGAGGAGGTCCAAGGACAAAAAGAAAAACACACATATGCTTGATCTTGCTTTGCCTCTGGAGTTGACAAACTCCCATAAAATTCTGCTACACTGGCACGTTTTCCCATATCTTAATGCTAACTTTGTAAACAAGTATATAGAAACACTGCTGAGATTACATTTTTCATTTTAAAATCTTGTGTATACTAAATCACTTGTGGCTCTACTTTATGCATGTCAGTCTGAAAATAATCTGTAGTATCTGACTGAAGGATATTATTCGGTCTTTCAAGCACCACTCTTCTCCCTTTCAGCAAGCATGGGTCATAAGGGATATTGGAGGACATCAATTAAGGTTTAACCCCGTGTTTGCCAATCTGCATTTCCAAAAGCGACTCAAATTAGGGATTCTGTCAAATTGGGGTGGGAGGGGTGTGTGTGTTCCTTAGTTATATTAATAAAAAAACTATACTGAAAAAATATCAAAATATATTGATTTATTTACTAGGCAATTAATTGTCTAATTAATTTATTGTCCAAGCAATTAATTGTCATGACTTCAGCCTAAAACCTGTCCAGAACTGACCTTTGATTGGAATTCTATGAGTCATTATAAAAATACTAATAATTAGATTTTACAGGCTTTCAGACAAAAACATGTTAAGAGATTATATTTATGATTTAAGAGGGTAGTATTTTGATAAGTTATATTTCCAGTTGATTATTGCCTGTTTTTTGGTGAAGTAGAATTGCTAGTTTTCATATTTATGCCACTTGTACTTTTAACTTAAGATGACAGTGCCAATGCCTTCAAGGTTTCCTTTTTAGGGGCTGGTAATAGGAAGGGAAGGGACATGGGAGAATCTCTGATCTTATTTTTAAGGGGAAACTGTTTGGGCAATTTTTATTCAGTACAAACAAAATATTTTGAATTGTGTTATTCAGGCAGTGCTTTCACCCCAGGGCTTACAACCTTCCAAGGAATTTTTTTTGAAAGTTTAATCACTTGTAAGAATGATGGATACTATTTTAAATTGTTATCATTATTTTCAGACAGATATGAAAGCTACTGCATTTCTGAAGTTGATTACTATTACTGAAGCAGTATATTGTTTTCAGTGCCTAAACTGTGAGGGAGAAACAACAATATGAATTAGCAATGTTTTTAGGACACGTGGAAAAGGTTTATCCTCCAGTTTATATGCCAGATACATTATTTGTAAACTATGCATCTTTCTTACTGAATTATATTATGTAAGAATCCTAAAAGCCTTCTACAAGTATTGAATTAAGCCCTTAGTAGCTACTTAAATTCTTTTTTAATGTCTAATCTTAGACTGTAGTCCCTATTAATGCTGCAATATCACTCTTCTGCAACTCGCTAGAGTCAGCAGTTTTCAGACCTTTCAAACATCTGTACAATTTCGTAACTGATCTTGACTAAAATAGCTCATGTCTATGACAACATATAAATTGCCACCTACACAACAGTGCCTAGCTAAACTACAAGGAAACTTGACAGCCTTAATTGCATTTCATGTGCTTATGCAAATGAGTAACCTGGATGCAGCATGACCTAGAGCAGAGGTTCACCATCAAGAACAAGACTTTCACAGACTATATCTGTGCAGGATTCCCCAAATATGTTGTTCAAGTTAAGCACCAACTGCAACCAGGAGAAAAATATCTTCTCTGACACTTGAAAGTAACGCCAAAGCAGTTTTTGTATATTTTTCAAGAAGCAGTAGAGAGTTTAATGGACAGGATGCATTCCTCCCTCCAGAGAACAGAACAAATGGGGAGAACTGTGACTAGATAACAGTGAATTCTCTGGCCTGCTCTTCCATTAGGGCAGAAATGAGCAGGGCAGGTTGTAAAATTAGAGTCTATGCCTAAAAGAAAGAAGACAACTTAGAATATTAATATAAAACAGTCAGCATTAGTGACTGGACTCTTGCAGTGCTAGAAACTACACGGAAAGCCAGCTGGCACATCATCTAAACATCTACTGTGCTCTCTATCCATCATGCTTATCTTCTGCTTACCTAGGAATAGAAATTAAAGCTTGTTCTCTTAATTGGGAACAGTTTTTTGTAAGGGACATAACAAATCATTGCTTTCTTAGTAGATGACATCAAAGAGTCATGAAAGCTGAGATACTAAAATGAGGTGTTTGTATCAGAAATCTTTGTCTAGAGCTTGCCCAGTAAGGCTCTAAAAAGTTTCTAAACAAAATATGTCAGTATGCAGTGCTGAAATTGCTCTTCTCTGTTGCATTGACTACTACGATTGCAATTCTGCCATCTTTACTCATACTAGGTAATAAGTACTTCATTATCCCCAAGCTTGCTTGCGTATTACAGTACTCTGCAATATAACAGTGAGAGTATCTGGGCATTGCCTTCACCAAAAAGACAGTATTCCAACTGGTTCCAGTTGACCTGTACATATTGCTCTGTAGGGCACACCAAGGTCAGTACAGAAAAGAGAAAAACTGAAAGCATTCTTCTGGCCAATAAATAACATTTCAAATACCATCAAATATACATAGAATGCATGCTAAACATGAGGTTTTGCTTACTACACGTGAACTGGCAACCTTCAGCCTCCATTCTACACCAGTAAATAGTTTGTCCCACAGAGAGCACTGGGAGGTTTCCACATTTTTCCTAAGGCACAGATACCTTTAGGATTCACCCTTTCCAAAAAACTTCATGTGCCTTTCCTCTCTGCCAGAACTCTACCTCCATCCCGATAGCAATCCCTGCACTCTCCTGGAGAGAGGAGTTCTGCATGATCCTCCTGCATGTCATTTAATATCCCTGGTCCCTTCTCACATGCTATGGGATCATAATGTGATCTTTTACTTTAATATGTTAATTTAAAGGAACTGTAACTTTTCTAAGAAACTTCAGCCAAGGAATGTGTCTCTCAGCACCCTCTGGCTTGGTAGTGTCAGCGTTTCTAAGGAATGCAATAGAGATTCTTAACTGAAGCAAATGGACAAAACTTACAGCCTTTGATCCAGCTCTCAAAACAGACAGTTGTGCTGCTTGCTATTTTAACCTCTCTAAGTCATAGCTCAGATTAAGTGGCAATGGGAAGGGCTGCTGACTACACTGTATTCTTCAGTAGGGACAGGACATGCCGTAATTTGCTGAGTGTAGAGACCCTGGCATCTAGAATTTTAGGTAGCAGAAAGGAACACAATTACTGCAGAGGTTCTTAGAGAATAAAAATAAAAGCAGGAGTATGACATTCCATCCAAGAGGAATCTTTGCACCTCCCTTCTCCCAAACCCATCTCTGGAATTTTAGTAAATTCATAGGATTTGCACTTTAGATTTGTTTGTTTTTTCTCTTATGATTCTGTGCCCTTTTCTATCTTTCTAGTCCAGTTTATTAAGATTGTGTATACCCATAAAAAATCTTCACCTTTACAAAACATTAAGTGCTAGACAATGAATTCCATTGCGGATACCTGCAGGGCCTTAAGATGTATCTAGCTATTCATTTAAGTGAATGTTACTCCCCTGAACACCATCAAAGAGCTGGTATTTATGGGCCTACAAGAAATATTCAAGTTATTAGTTACTTTCCATCTATGAAGTATCAATGTTAGTTCTTAAGATGGCTAAAAAAAAAAAAAAATCACTTCTGGCTTTAGATACTTTGAATATGATAATCCTGATGTGCAGAAGGAAACCAAATTCTTAGACATCTCACAGTTACACTGCATCTGTTCAGGGACTAGGTACTCTGAGCTCAGAAGGACTTCTCACAACGTATGCATCAGATCGGCATTTAGCACTCTGCAACTCCAGCACATCATTGCTTCTGGTCTGCTCTTCAGACATTCTGGACCAAGTTAACTGTGGTCCTGAGCAAGCTTAATAGACCAGAATAAGGCAATCAAATGTGAATATTCTTTGCTCTCTGATTTTTAGAATGCCCTTTAACAGTATAACCAAAATGAGACTGAGGACATGAGTTATGCCAAATTAAGAATCTAATAGAAAATCAAATATTCATATTATAGAAGGAGTGACATTCCACATCTGTCCAGCTCTCGGGAAAATCAAGGCCTCAAATACTTGACTTTTGTGTTTTGTACTTAATCAGTGTTCAGTGATGACAGATGTTTTAAAGTCAAAAGGAAAGGTTGTAGTTCATTATACACTTAGTGACATTAACAACTTAACAACTTCAGGCCACTGTTGCAGGTACATCATAAACCTCTCCATTGTGCCAGTATAGCTGCTTGTAGCAAAACAGCTTGGAAACTGATCCAGTTGAAAAATAATCCTATTTTTTCCTAGTGATCCTACTTTTTAGCTGGATCAGCTCCCTGATCTTGTTCACTGTGCAACTAAGTGACCAGCTGTGCTGGGACAACGATGGGGACTACAGGAGGTCAGGAACAAGTGGGTGGCAGCAAGATGAGGAACCAGCCTGCTTAGAGTTGCTCAGGCAGCACTGAAGCTCAATGTCTAGTTAGGAACTAAAGACCCTAATCACCCAGTCACTCTTTTTTTTTTTTTTTTTTTTTTTTTTTTTGTAATTTTAAATTTTTATCCTCAATTTAAAAAAAAAAATGCAGTCTACCTTGTCAGGCTTGCCATCATCTACTTTAGGAATAATAGAATTTGAAAAAAAAACTAAAACATTATACAGTTTTCAAAGGAGTAAGCAGTAGTAATAGCATTATTGGAGCTGACAAAACAGTGGAAGACACTTCTCACATTCAGCCCAGGCATATTAATTTATTGATTTTTCTAAAAATTCCTCTCAAATCCTGAAGACTACAGTGACCAGATTCTGATGTCATTTACATCATTAAAACTTTGGGTTAATTCCAGCAGTTTCTGTGAAGCGTTCTCCACTGATGCTTGTGTAGGAGAAAACAGAAATTAACCTTTGCTTTTCTGTGTATGGCTGCAGTGATTTTATTTATAATTCCTGTCTCTATTCAAATTTTAAAGACACTTCCCTCCCCTTTAATTTAATTGATCGATTTCCAGAAATCACTTTATCAAAAGAAAAAGAAGTCAGAAAACCCTCTAATTTATCATTCCAGCTCATAAAAGATTGTAATTCTTTTCTTCTGGCTAGTGTTAATAATATTTACATTGGAAAGGTCTAGGGCAATCTCCTTGAAAATACAATTGTTTTCTGCACCATCAACAACATATTAGCCAGATAGAATAAAAATCTCATACCTCGGAGCTTTTTGGGTACTTACTCAAATTAAAGCTTTCATTTCCCTCAGACCCTCTGTACATATTTCAGCAAACTAACCATGGAAAAAGTACCAAAATTAGAGAGAAGAGGTTTAATTATGACTAATCCAATTCCTATTCTAATTGTGTTCCTATTATTTCTGGGTTTAACAAGGCTATTTAGCTTTAGGAATTCTGGTGTGGTATTTTTGAGAGATGTCTTTGCCTTTTTTCCTCTTGATTCCCCAATACCACCCACTTTTCTTTCGTTCACACACAAACACCCACTTAGTTAATTGTGTGTGATCACTAAACACAGAAACATGAAGGCATGCGCGTCCCTAATCAGACACGTGCACAGAACCAAAATCTCTATCCTTCAAGGACAAGGTAATTTCTGTCAGGCATTTTAAAGCCAAGGCAGGTCATTGAAGTTATTATTAGCTCTAATTAGCACTCCCACAAGCTGTTGAATTCTTTACCTGCAGCTAAAGGGCACTCAATATGGTGCAGAATTTGCTACCATTTTTTAAAGAATAAGAGAAATAGCTCCTCTTTAGAAACACAGGTCTATTGCATGTGAATAGGCTTTTGGTAAAATTATGTCTGATCATGTACCAAATGATCTATAGAAGCAGAGATATGATGAAATTGTTCCAAAACAAAGGAATTCTATGAACATCTAAACAGAATCTTAATGAGAAAAGGAAGACATCTGGTCTTACTTATTATAGTGGTGCTACATTTTAAACTTTCTAGCAGGTTACAGACAAATAATTCATACCCCATCTCAGTTACAACACTGTTCTTTTAAGTTAGTGTTTTATGTAGGAATTTGAAGACAAGTCTGCATGAAAAATGAATTTTTCCCCTTGTGAGCAGCACCCCCCTTGAGAATTAGAGAGATCTGAACTGAATCACAGAGCTCCAAATCAAATACTGATCCTAATTGTGAAATTGGCTAAGAACTGATGAAAGCCCAGTAAGCCATCACTTTTGTATGTTAGGCACATTTCTAACAAAGTGCCATAACAAGGAAGCCTGGCAATAGCTCTCATTAGTAAAAAGCACTGCCACACAGCACTAGAAGGATTTATTTGAAAGAGGGGAGAAAGAAAATGTGTTAAAATCAGCTATTTCGGGTCTACAAGATAATCCACAGTATGACCCTTAGTTTAGAGATAAGTTTTCTACAAAAAGTAAGCAAAATTGCATCAGGAGTCGAAAAGAAACATATTATAAAAAGTAAAAGTAATAAAATATTTGTTGTAGAACCTAATATGTAGGAACCTGGCACCTAAAGGATCCACCTCCAAAAGCAAGCAGCTATCCTCTACAGCAAGAAGTTAGAAACAATGGAAAGTCTTAAAGATACAGGCAAGACATGTCTCCAACTACCATTCCTTGCAAAAGTGAAAAGCAGAGAGCAAGAAACACAGAATAAACACTGCTATGTTTGCAAAAACTCAAGGCCCAGCTCAGTGCAGCTAGACAAGTGGCAGCTCTTCATTAGCTGGACCTGCAACCCACCGGCTGAAAGCTAACAACAGCTAGTATCCAGGTTGGGGGTTGCCTGTGTCGCTCTGAGCTACATTCAAGTTTGTGTCTATCACTGAGAGGCTGCAGCTTCACCACAAGCTCTGCTTGGCAATGCACTCTTGTACTGTATTCATTTTCATACAGCCAAACGACAAATCACAGAGCTGGGAATAAGGACCCTAGGATCACCAGTCCCTTCCATGTGATGCAACACATCACGCTTTGTGGCTGCAATGGTCAGGCAGCCCCTTTTGACTTTATGCCATCTTTAAAGTACCACTTAAAATTTTAAAGAACAACTCCTCAACTCCCAAGCACCAGTAATATTAATGGTCACAATTTTAGCGTGATCAGTACTATTACCTCTGCTTTAAATTGGGCACCAAAAATGCCAAGCTTCTAGGTACTATTAGACTGGATATGGACTGGAACCCATATCTTTAGCCTCCTGGTCCCATTCTTGAAGCCATTTTCTTTGTTACACTGCAGACAGCAATGTATTTCCTCTAAAACTAGTATACAAATAGCATCAAAATTCTGGCCTTCACTCCCTCAGTAATAGTACCATTAGGAAGGCGAATCAAGGTCACTGCTTTTTTATTTGTGATATCCGCTTTTTGAAAAGGAAATGCCACAAACTGAGATGTGACACTAGCTGCCAATGAAGTCTCTGTCATTTTCTGTAATTTGTAGCATTTTCATTACTGAGACACTTGATTTTCTGACACCAGGGCACAGCTACAAGGTATATTTCTGGGAACACAAAAATCACATGATCTATTTCCTTCAGTGTCATGCCACCAGCTGAAGGGTGAAATAATCGCCTGGAATTGCACTGAGTTGTGTCATTCTGCTAAACTAATTAGGATAATGGGAATTCTGGAGCTAATTCCCTAGACATCTAACTAAAATCAAGCCTTTTAAACACTATGATAGGAATTAATGTCAAATGTATCAGTAACACTTTCCTTCATGGATCCAGTAAGACAAATCTCTCTGCAGGAACAAGCATTGCTGACTCATAATAAACTCTCACACAGCTGGCTCACTGACAAGTCATCTATAAGGTTACAAAGTTAAGTAAAGGTTGCCAAGCACTGATAGTATAATAGGACCCTGGGATGCCTTGGATGTGTGTTGGATATGTAAATGGAGGTTCCATTTACCAAATAAATATAAGCTGGACAGATTCAAAGAATGAGGATGGTGCTTATTTTAGGAGACATTATATATGGTTTCCAGCTTGTGTTTCAACAAAAAAATTGAGCAAAATCAGAGAACTGAAAACAAAAATACATACAAAATCTCTCTTTTTTTAATGTGACACGAGAGATCATAACTCTGGTATCTCGAGACTAGAAGGCATGCATACTACCCTCTTCACTGAACAACTTTAAAATGAAAATAACCAAACGTATAATGCATATTTATAAGCAAACAAAACTTAGCTAAGTTGAATATGATCATTGATAAGTGTTTCACTCATGATTTCACTTATTAAGGATTATTCACATTATCTCTAAATCACTTTCGCTAAATTGAGCCATATGTTGCTGTTACATCTTTGAACTTTTTCCATACTTTTTAGCATATATCAATTCAAATGTTTAAGGCATTAAATATACTTTAGAACAACAGCTGTTAGCGCAGAGGAGGAATCTGACCCTATAAGAAACTTCTTTGGCATACTCTGATATTTGTCTGACATTCCCAGTCAACTAGTATGTCTCTTGGTGAACCTGGAGGGTCAGCATAGTAAAGCCAGCAAGAAAATCTGGGGGATTAAGTATATAGAGAACAAACAACTACGGAATTTCAGACTTTGCTTTTCACACTAAATCTCTAATGCTGAGCTATCTAGCCATCTTGTCTTCTTTATCATCCACGAAGAAATGAGGAAAACAATGCTGAGGTAGCTATGTTTTAAAGTAATGCTTTAAAATGTCTGTCTTTACCAAAACTATTCTGTATCTGAAGAACATAAACTTCACTGCTCTTAGCAAAGTTTTCTATCAGAAAAATCACCTTTCCATTTTTCATCAGCTTTGATACATACTGTAATCTACCATGCATCACTTACATGTGGGCCACTACGCAAAGTGATTACACTGATCATTATCCACTCATCACGGAATAAGATGGTAAGCAGGACTCTAAAGGGCAAGAATTTTTTTTAGTTTCCACTGTTGCTAAAACCAAATGTTCCAAATCCTTAACTTTTTAAAACAAAAATGATGGTTCTCTCTGTTCACTTCCAGTTTACTTATTAGGAGTCATACAAACACGAAATACTTGATAAAATAGGACAATCTTCTCTTAACGAGGTATTTTTTTTATATTCAGAAGAAGAGTGTTCATGAGCAGCAGATGAAATGTTACAAAAAGCCTAAATGCATCATTCTTATGGGATCACTCAGGTTCCCTTGGTCTGCTCAAGCCCAATGATTCTTGGCAGTTTGCTCCATTCCATAAAAATCACATGTAATCCAAACTTCAGTGACTCCCTCATTTCTATCAAGTTTGCTCCTGGAAAGAAAATAATCCAGTCAGAGGAAGACCTGTTCAACAGGTTTAAATTTAGGTTTTGTAAAAACATAGGTATTTCCCACAGTCTCCAGTCCTGACCAGTAAGTCAGAAAACAGAAAGGCAATTCCTGAACATATTAGTACATGAAGATTAAGCTCCTGGAATCAGGCTACACTCTCGACATCCCAATCAAGTTCTTAAATAATAGAAGTGATGCAATTCTCTGAAAAGTTTCTTGCATTGTGAAGTAGTCAGATAAAATATGCATGTTCTTAAATAGAACATCTAATAAAAATACTTCTCCTTTATTACAGTAAAGGTTGGCTGTCAGTGCTGCTTGCAGTATGGTAGCAAAATGCGACTGAAAGTAATAGAAAGTGGCATGCCAACAAAGGAATTTGAAAGCAATTAAAGAGATTTATATCCTTTTTGGTTTTTACTTTGTTTTATTCTTTGCTGGTTTTAAAAATAATTTTTATTAAATATATCACTTGAGACTGAAAATAAGTACCCCAAATATTATAAGCACGAAAAAGGCACCAACATTCAATTAATAAAAAGACATATTTTCTTTCTGCTTTGGTTTTAGTTTTAGGTACACGCTCCAATGCAGTATTGTGACAAATAATGAAAACAGAGCAAGGAATTTCATATTTAATCCATGGTCTCACTCAGCTTTCATGAGAGTATGAATTTATATACTAAAAGTATATGGTGGGTGAGAAAGACAGCAGAAGCTGATTTTATTTAATCTATTATTTCTTCTTTTAAAAATATTTTTTATTTGCTCTAACTACTATTTCTTCTCCACTAGCAGCTATTCATTTTGTTATAGAGTCTCATAACTACATCATTCATCAGATGTAGATTACATCTACTGTAAGAAATACTACAGTGCAATATGAGCAGATCTGTACAGTGAGACATTTGGTGTTAAACACCAAAGTGACCCCACAACAGGCCTCTGTGGGAGAGGAGTGGTGGGAATTACTTTGGACTGGTTCTAGTCTCATTCTGTGGATGCATCCCCATCAGAATCATTAGGTACATTCCTGGAGTGCAAGGTTTGGTGTGGATTAATCTGTAAGGAATCTGCTTTGTGTGCTCCCAGATCACTCCACAATACGAACCAAAGCATGGTAAGATCAGGAGATTTGCTTTAAAAGTGCACTCCTGGTGAGTTCACTCATCCTGGTGCTGAACAAAAATATTTATGTAGCTGCATCTTACTTGTACTTTCATTTAAGCAAAATGTTTCAGTTCTGCTTTCACAGCACAGACAAAGTGTTTGCCCAGGCATTCACTCTTACAATCTAATTAGCTTGAGAACAACACATTTTAGAGGGATCCTTCTTTGCCAGATCTTTTCCTTGAATCATGGTCCTTCCATTCTACAACAACGTAGATATGTCCTAAAGCAATCCTACCTTTTTCCTTAGTTACAGTGCTATCGCTATTGAATTATTTAAACAGCAACCTAACAGTCAACCTAGACAATTATATCAAGAAGCCTCTCAAGCTAAAATATATTCTATTTTGTGAAAAACAGTCTTAGAAGTTGGAAACAGGTCAGCTTCTTTTGTGGTTTCATTCACTGCAAAACTACCATTAATTTATTTCTAAAAAGTCATCAGTCTATTTCTAAATAGAATTCCTGTTTATCATTTCCATGAAGTGATTTTCAAAGAAGTTGATCTTATGGCATTAAACAGATGATTAACTGCACCAAGCAAATAATCATCAGGGCAACACTTCTACCTGCAACAGAAAAGCTATTTTACTTGAAGGGCTTATTTTTGTGATTTCAGCACAACAGCATATTTCCACTACTATGTATAGAGACTTAAAAGAGGAAATAGTAGAGTGTCAGAAGGGAATAAATACTGTATGGGTCAAAACTAGTCCTTATCTTGTTCCTGTATATAGTCTGTATCAAGATTAGTGCTAGGAATAGAGCCTAATTAATTTGATAATATGGCTCTAAACTTTCATTTTAGAAAAGTAAATTAATTCCTCATTGAAACTCAATGGCCATAACTTGTGGGAACTTCACCTAGGTTTGGATTTCTGAAAGCGATGGTCAAATTCTAGGCTTGCTTTCAGTGCAATTTCCACTATGTTCACATTTTCAGCGTTTGGGAAAATTCTGAGGCAGATGATTCCAACCTTTTCCCAGTTGGCAGAATGACTGTATTTTTATATATATATATATATATATATATGCATTGAAATTGACTCTTAGAAATAGCTAATACCAAGCAGTAGCCAATTTCAGCGGGTCACAGTAAACCATTTAATTAACGCTTCTCTGAAGCATAAGGAGCTTCGTTTTTGGTTACCAAAATTTTGTAAGACCTTTTAAATGAAATAAAAAGGCATAGCAAACAGGTACTGTCACACAGCATATAAAATTTTATGTTTAAGCTGGATTCTGTTTATCAAAAAGACTATTATTTTATAAGTTGTTAGAGAATACAGTTTATCTTACTAATTATGAGGAATTAGTAAACAATGGGTCTTAGAGTGGAAATTGAAATGGTACAATTAAAACTCAGATAATAATTGTATTTCCAGATATATTGTCATTCAAAAGCAACTTTAAAAGGTCTCATCACCAAGATGAATGGTTAACAGCCAGGCCGAGCAGGACTTCCATTTTTTTAAACTATGCTATGTCAAATTTATATAATTTTGATCCTTTTTTAAATGTTGTTTACAATGTCTAAATAAATTTTACACTCTGGTGGCTGAAACTTAAAACAAGTGGCTAGAAATTAGATACAACACTACAATTTATTAGCACTGTGAGATTTTGTTGAGAAATCATCATTATCAGAAAAGTATTTTTTTCTAGTAACAAGAACGTGTACATTTTCTCTCTCCTTTTTCTTTCCCTTGATGGTATGTCTTGAAAAATATTTATACAGAATCATCTCCACCTCCTTCAAGGTAAATTTTTGTTGGAGGAAATTTCCCATTACCTTAGAAACACAGCTGTCTCAAAACTGAATGGTTTTACACTGAATCCGTCTCTTTGCCAGCTCCTCCTCGTTCCCACAATGTCCCTCCACCAGGCATGGCCCCCATTGCAGCTTGCATTGCAAAACCTTCCTGCCCTGAACCACACATCCAGCCAACTGATTACCGTGACCCACCGCCACTGAAATATGCACTTTTCTTTCTAGGTAGGCTACGTTTGACACTTCTGATATTTTTTTTTTTTTTGCCTGCTTTCTACAACACATGCTTTCTCATATCATTCCTTTTCATTGAAGGGCTCTGGAGAATACCTAGTACCATAGAAAGAATGAGACAAAGTCTCCGCAGTCAGGATTTAGGCTCATTTAAAATAACTTTGAAATGCAGCCATATCCCTAAAAATCCATCTTTGATTTATTTTATAACGAGCTCAATTCTTCCTAAACCTATTTATAAACTCCTTCACCTTATGCACGCTGAATATCTTGCTAACAACATTTTATTTTTAGAAGATTCCTTTGCCTGACAATTTTGCAAACTCTACTCAACCGGTCTCCTGATAAATTCAAATTAAAAACATGATAATTAAATACAGAGAAGTATTTCATCCTGTCATAATCTTTGGCTGTCTGAAACATCAGAAGCTGTTGTAAAGAAACTGATTTGTCTCCATAGCAAAAAGAAGAAAGATACCTAGAAGCTTGTCTGCATTAATTAATCTGCTGCAAGATAGCTTTTTGATGAAGGCCCAACCACCTAGGCAAATTTTAAGCATCCTCCATAAGGCTGGGTGTTTGAAGAGATGTTTATTCTCTCATTTCAGCTCTACCACTGGCTCAGATTCCAGTTCTCTTCTTTCTTTGGCCAAAGTGCTGTTTTCTCCAACACATGGCAGAGATGATTGGCCTCAGCTAACAGTTGTTAATTGTCCCATGTATTAATATGTTTTACTCATAATTTGTAGAATTTACAATTAGATTAAATGACAAACAGAAAAATACAAATAGATACTCCTCCAAACAAACTCCTTATTTTGTTGAGCAATAGTTTCAACAGAGGTCCTATAAGTAACTTGAAACTTTTCTGTGCCTCCAGACTTCAAAGCTCCGTATTTCTTTCTCCCCAAGATACTCAGCCTTCCTTTTCAGTAAACACATTCAGTCTGCACTGTCCTACTGAAAGTTAACTTTGTATTCAAGTTGGCAAACAGGTCAGCTATTGCGTCCTCTCTGAATACTGCTTTTATCTGACAGCAATATCTTCCTTAAATACTCACTTCCAGCGTCACATGCATAATCACTACAGCATTTTGTTCAAATGTATGGCATTCAGTGAATGTGCCCTAGGCATGTCTAGTCCAAATCTAATACAGCAGCAACAGAATTTAAACTCAAAAAAAATCTTACGCATATCTCAAGGCGACACTGACTTTTAATTTATGCCTCCAGATAGAGTTATCTTTCAAAGCAGCAACAGAGCAAAGCACAACACTACTTAAGTCAAAGGGCTTGTAGGCACGGGAAGAAAGGAGGCGGCCCAGGAATGCTGCTGTAATGGATACGAATACTGTGTTTTCACACCTACATCACATATATCACATATGTAACTGTGCCTGATTGTCCGGGCATGTTTCCTGCATGCTGGCCAAACTCTTTACTTGCTGACACATTCACACTTTGCAGAGCCAAAGACAAGATTAGCAAAACTGACTCAACTGTAATCTGTTGCCTGGGAGGTTTAGGACACTTCAGTGCCAGTGAACAGCTCTCTACCCTAGGTTGAAATGCTACAGTAAACTTGTTTATATGTTTTACTGACAAACTACATTTAACAGAATATAACAGCTATTTGATTGAAGGAATAAAGGAATTGAATTAGTAGAAGCTCTTTTGGGCTGTGGCTGCTGCTCACTGTATATGCCTGTCCCATACCTAGCCCTAGGCAGCCTCTGCCCTTTAGGATGGTTTTGTGCTGCAGACACACTATGTGACATGGTTCCTGTCCAAAGGAATATATGGTCCAAACAGAACTGACTATAGCAAGATTATGACTTAGACAATTTTAATGTTTTATTAATAACCCAGTGGAGAAAGAGAATGGGGAATCTGTGAAGACTTTTTCATTGTTTTCCCCATTTTACGTTCATTTCAGACACAGCACAGACTGGCCTGGGAACTCTTCTTCATTGCAGCAGATAGCAATATCCCTTTAAAGGATTATGAACCAGCCATAGACTACTCTGTTTCCACGTGCACTTCAGGATAGCAGAAACACAAATAAGTTGTCAGACCTCAGCTGAGAACTTCTGGCCTCATAGAAGGCTAGCTTCTTTCACCTTTGTGCCAGGGACAAAAGAGATGATAGGTGAATGTGGACTAGAATTTCATTTTCTAATAGCATGTTTATAGTCCTACTATTCTCCACTTCTCATGTAAGAAGAAAGAATATTTTAATTCTATCTAGAATTTGGAGGAAAATATTTAAATGATATTTTTTCTCTTCCACAAATATTTCAGGCATGTATTTCAGATAAATAACATTTCATTATCTGAAATGAACCAGTAAAAGATGAGCTGGGAGAACTATATTAAGGACATAGGAATTATTCTGCATACCTGAGGGAAATAGATGCATCAGTTCCACCAGGGACTATCCTGCAGATGACAGAAAAGAATCTAACAGATAAAAAGCAACTAAAATTAAATTGGAAGGTTACAAATTTTGGACAAATTTGTTATTTCATTTCCGTTTGATTCTAGTTGGAACTGCAAACATACTGAAGCACCATGAGAAATGCTGCCCTGCCATTGTGATACCTCTTGTGATTTCTGGGAAGCTTCCAGTGTGTTCTGAAGTTCACAGTCTGATATACTAGGAAATGCATACAAAAATAAGTTGATGTGAAAATTCCAGGTCGGTTCAGCGTGGCAGACTAGGAAAGTTCAGCTGGCAAGGGTGGGTAAGCATCTCCCAGGATGGTTTTATAAAAGGAACCACTATGACAGAGGTTGTATAACTAATTGTGAAGCTCTTGTGTTAAACAATTATTTTAATTGTCCTGAAAATGTCTGCCCAGCTAGGGTGGCAGCTACAAAATGCATGTGGGGCAGAGCCTGTCCCCATAAATAAGCTTATACCTGTGTAAAAGTAATAGCATTAGGTTTGTTAATAAAAACCAAAATAATCCCTACCTCTACTCCCAAAAAGCCCTTGTCCAGAACTAAGTAAATTGCAAAGCTGCTAATAAAAGAAACACTAAAGCTGAAAGATTGCGAAGGAAGTATGCTTAGGACAAAATGAACATTCATTTTAAGGAATAATTCTCCCTATATTTCAACAAATGTGCCCCTAAAAGTGGCTACAACACAGAGCACTACCTCAGGACTGCAAAGCACCGCAGAAGAGTCATCTACTGAAAAGCTAGAATAACTGCTGCATAAAGTTAGAATTCAGAATACTTAGAATATAAACACTATAATTACATAGCAGCATAATTACAGCTAATTACCTGAAAGGTTAGGAAAGAACTTGTGCAAAATAAAGGAAACTCTTCCTTCAGTTAATGGAATGTTTTCCTAATAGATTTGTCAGGTCCAGGTAGAAGAAAATATATTTCTCTTAAAAAATAACATGCCCTTTACGCGAATCCATAGTGGGAAATTACGGGAGTTATTAAACTCACTGTAGAGGGGTAATAGATGGTTTTAATTCAAAATGAACTGAGTATAGAGTGACTTTTGCTGCTTGCAATGTCAGTTGTTTCATCTAGGCAGTCCCCTATAAATCTGAACAAAATCCATGATGCTGCTGCAAAACGAAATGAAAAAGAAAGAGGACAAATAGCTTTACTTTCATTTCTAACAACTGACCCAGCCCCCATGGAAAACCTGTGATATATCTCCAGCTGATAGCTACAGGAGCCTGAGAAGCAAGCAATATTCACCAGCACTCAACACAGTTGCACGAGGACTATCTATTATCAGATATACACTTTTCCAAAAAAAAAGAACACCACAAACCCACAAAAAATCTGCCAAACAGCCAAGCCTGAAATGTCAATTTAATCATTAAATGCAATCACAGCAACGTACTGTCTGCAATATCGGATGCAGTGCAAAAAATGGATCAATAGAAAACACCTGTGAAGCATAGAACCGAGGTAGTTGCCCATCACTGTCAATGACAGCAGACAATGTGTTCTCGACATTCAATTTGATTATAAATTCTCATATTGTCTGTGTTGTCCAGATTGCACTAGGAACACTCAAAATATGCAGGACAACAATCATAGCACTGAAGTAAAATTGAGGGGGTGGGGTGTGTTTTGGGTTTTTTTTCTTTAAAGTTTTCTTTGGCTTTCTTCAATGTTTCTTCAGTGTAAGTAAGGTTGGTTTTTTTTTTCTTCTATCATTATCATAAACCATCTTCTGTCACTTTCCACTGACTTGGCACACTCAGTTGTTGATGGAATGGATTTTTTTTTCTTTCTTTCTTTCCTTCTTTTCATTAAGGTAAAGTCACTTAAATTACTAAGACTTTACAGAATAAATAATTGTAGAAATAGTTGGTTTAGTACCACCCCAACATTTTGGAGCAGAAATACAGTCAGCATTTTCACACACAGGAAAATGAATGTAACTTCTCAAATCCTATTGAAAAATACTTATACAAGGTTCCTAGAAAATTTGAAATTCTAAAAGGAGAAGAAAATAATAGAACCTACTGTACAATGACTTCGCTCACTTCATATTTTCTTGTAAAATTTACATTTCTTAAATATGTCAAGTCAAATCAATTCATAGCTTTTTATTAACCTGAACTTCTTGCTGGGAAGTAACAGCTCTCATTACCAAACGTCATCATCAACAGTGAGAGTTACTATCTAGGTGTCTATCTAGATAATTAAATGTCCCTACAGGCTTAGCTTCCTTGTTTTCTTCACATACTTATTCTATCAAAATCAATACGGTTATGAGTACACACAACACTCAGCTTCTACTAGTTTATTACAGCTGTAGCTCTCAGAATACTCTATGACCACAAAGTTAGTGGGGTTTTTAGGGTTTTTTGGTTTGGTTTTTTTTTGTTTGTTTGGTTGGTTTTTTAAATTCCCAAAACCAGATGCATGACATGCCACTAAACAATTCTTCCTTATGAACACCATCACTGAGAACTTTCGTAAGAATGTGCTTAGGTAAAACTGAACAGGCAAGTTAGTACTTGGAAAAAAGAGAACACAGCAGTAACCTTCAAAAGCTAGATCTAATGTCTGCTGTGAACCATGGCCAAAATCACCTGTTCATTTAATACAAAATGACTCACTAACCAAGATTTCCCCCTAGAATCCTCCAAATCTATTACCCAATAGTTTCAGTCTAGTAAGAACTATTTCTGTGATGACTTAGGTTCAAATATATCCTTTTTTTCCTCCTAGACTCTGTACAGTGAAAAATAAATTTTTCAAGTGCCTGGTAACACAGTACAAAAATTATTGCTAGCGACTTTTTTTTTTTTTAATAGCATTTTACCAATCTTGAACAACAGTTTTTCTATTAATTTGAGAACTTCTTAAATCAAACCTGTTATGTTAGCTTTTAAAGAAAACAAAACAGCACCCATAACTCCCTGACTAAAATCTATCCGGTGTTCATTTCTTCTCTCATTAGAGAAGAGAAAGAAAATGGTTATTACAACTGAGATGTATGATGTGTACTGTAGAGAGAACAAAAAAAATATCCAGCAGCACAGAGAAGAGTCTGATGTGCTGAGCTAGGGAATGTGGATGCTTAGACCTTTGCTTCTCTGTTACTACACCATTAATTCCCACGCTGTGCCAGATATCAGTATGAAAGCACTTTATATCTATTCCTCTCCACATGGCAATATGAAGATCAGTAGAGCAGTGAAGGACTGTTACAGTATGTTCCTGCTATCATTATTCCCTGTCAGTAAAGGGCAGAATAGAGTCTTTGCAGATTCCCTTAGTTAAAAATAATGTGTCCAAACATCCATGCTGATTTCATTAAATTTATGATCCTTTGATAAACCCAAGACAACCATCACGCTGTTGGAATAGACTGGGGGTTTCCTAGATTTTTTTTCTGTGTTTTTCAGTGGAGGTATCCAAGGAGAACCTGAGAACTGGATGGTGAATAGGTCTCAGTAGGTGCCCCCTTGTCACAGTGCTGTGAGGTTCATTCAAGCAGCATTCACTGGTCTACCACCAGCTGTGTGGAAATTTGGGTTCCATTAGTATGCTGGTGATGCTCAGCTTATTTTCTATTTTTTACCAGATCAGAAATGCCATTCTTCAGCCAAGATGCAGACATGAATGAGAACAAACTTGGCTGAAGCTGACTTTGCAGTGGACAAAGGCAGTGCTGGCAGCTGGCATTGCAACATTCACATTATTCCAGCCTAAAAAGCAGTCTCCACTCTGAGATCACTTCTCTTATCATGCACAATTATAATGACCAAGCTAGCAGAGGTGATTTTTTTAAATTATTATTATTTTTGAGTGTCAATACATGGAGATATTCAGGGAGAGGGTCTCCAGCTCTAGAACTTGCTTCAATGACAGGATGAATTTCCTATGTGCGGCAGTATGCACAGCATCTTTTTTGATAAAACACAGGTCACCGTGCTGTGTTTGGTTGCTTTGGTATGTGACAGGGAAGATTTGAATTGCATATTTGGGTATGTGGATTTGCTCACTCCATATAAAACAGCACAATACAATAGGAGGTTACAACATTTCCTAAAGCAAATATTAAATGCAACCTGTTTTTTAAAAATGAGGAAACAGATATGAATGTTTACTGGATATTATCATAGCTCTGAAGAGATAGAGCAGAGGGAAAAGGAACTTATGCACTGAACTGGAGAGAGGAGACACTGAAAACAAAATGTTCTGGCAGTGTATATTATATCATGACCTTTTGTGACTTAGCCACAGAAACTATGATACATTATAACTTTCTTTTTTTTTATGTAAAATTTTAGCTTTGAGGATTCTAGGCTGAACAAATAAGTCGTGCTAAATAACAAAGTGGATAAATTCACCTACAGCATGACACTCAGAGGCAAATAATTCTGTTTAGCTGTTCAACAGTTTGACTGTGCTACCAGGTTGGTCACCAGAGATGAACCAAATGATGGTTTACAGAGACAAAAGAGGGCATTGGGATCATTATAGAGCTTTCTGTAGTTTAATAAAAGGGAAAAATTTTATAGTATTTCTGGTTGCAGAAATTTGATAAATTGATATTACTGCTTGCTGAGAAGATAACAATAAAATGCATACGTTCTGTGTATTTATAGCTAATTTCTGTATCTTCATACTACAGTGAAAAGATTATAATGTCCACAGTAGGACTGAGTGAGCATTACACACAAGCCAATATACCTGACCTCCATTTTGAAATCCTAAGGAATCAAGAAAAATTCAGGAACGTAGTCTTCAGGAAGTTATTGAATCATTGCATGCATGTGTCTCAGGCCGTGAACAAACATCCTTTTTCTAGTCAAGGGTAACTGCTTGTAGCACACCCTCAGCTTTCATTGTTTCCTGAAAGCTACTGCTTATATCCAACTCATGCAGTAGATCTGTTCACATAAGCACGCCCTAATTTGTTTCAAGCGATATTAATTAGGCTACTTTAATCAGTTAAAATAGGTGATCTGAGGTAGCCTAGCTGATTTTCCTTGCAGCAAATAGGCAATGGTGCAACACTGGAGCATTGGCAACAGAACAGTAAGGGTGGTAATCTCTGGCTGGTGGGAGGTGATAAAAAGCTGAAGGTGGTAACCTCTTTGCTGGTACAGATGGATGCAGACAAGGATGTCTGTCCACTGCTGTAATATGCTCCTTTGCAATAAGTGTTAAAGTACTGGTTTTCTGCAGCAGAGAGTTATACACTCTGACGCACATTCAGGTTCTTATATACAAAGGAAACTCTGCATCCAAATAGCTTTATTTCTATTGTTACAAAAGTTTAAAAAAAAAAAAAAAAGATGTTTTTAAACTGTAAAGTGAATTTATATATAGCAAAAAAAAAAAAAAAAGAAGCCTTCTAGAAGGACTTAACTACTGTTCTATACAAGATTTCCTCCTCTTTTGGGTCTTTAATGCTTTACATATGAATAGCAGTCCCACTTTCTTTGCCCTACGAAATATGACAGATTCTAGATAAAACATGCCAACCAAAGTCAGAAGCATGAGTTATAGTGTTATATGCACCACCTATGCACAACATGGGAAAGCACTTTTGACGAACTAGAGTAGTTGAGAGGACAATGCAGAACTGAATTCCTAGGCAGAAATTCAATTCTGCACAGAAAGATAATCTGCATATTTGCACACTCAGGTTTCCTTCTCTCCAGATAGTGTTGTCTCCTCACATTCACAGAGAACCATATTTACAAGATTCCAATCTACAGCGGCACCCAGCTGTTGCCATACCCTGTGGAGTACCCCTGCCCAGAGTATTACAGGCTCAAGCCCATGGTTCAGCCTCCTCCCTTTCTACTGCATGCCCTAATGCAGCTACTTGGGCAAGAGTGTCAAAAGGATGACCATTAGGATTTTACTCACACAGCTGTTCTCAAATGATTGCATGGTAATTCTGATGCCTTGATTTGTCACATCTATACTTTGCACAGAAGGGCTGGAAAAAACTGTCATTCTGACATTATTCTAGCACTTTTTGTAGGCTTGCCATGTTCAGCAAGGGCAGCTGTTGACCAAGCAGCAAAAAAGGCTGTCTGGCTGTTCAGCTGAGCCACTGATCTCTCTTCTGGGCTTGTGAATGTAAGAGATGGCAATTTCTGGATTGATTACAAACTGTTTCTTTCCCCCACATTGCATTCACGAGATTTTTTAGCTCTGCTGTGTCCCCTCTCAAGCATTAAAGAGGAATGTGCTTCCAGCTGTCCTCTGAGAGTCTCATTAGGTTTTCCCCGGCCACTTTTATGAAGTTTCACATTGTTGCCCAAATACAATTGGTCTGTAACTATTCGGAGAATTTTTAACTTCTGAGCCTACAGACTTTGTGCTAGTCAAATGAACACAGAGATTATGAAATCAGCTTTCCAGGCACTTTCAAAGATACTTTTTCTTATGCTAATAGAAAAGTAAGGGAATATTTGAGCTGGCTATGTTGATATTTTTCACAGAATAATCTTCAGCAAATTAAAATGTAAATTTTTCTACAATCACTGCTTTTGGGTGACAAACTTTTTGCTTAAGTCTTTAAATGGGTCCTGCCTCCATTTTGATTTTCACATTTGGAGTTTTTGGGAACACTTGCCTGATCAGTTCTGTGATATCATTCCTTTCTTATTCCTTATGCTGACTTATCCAATTTCTGCAAGAGTTTTTTAGCTTGCTAAACCAACAGCAAACTAACCCAATAGCAAGAAAAGCGAATTTTCACATGTTGGCTGAGTGAACTGAATCACATAAGTGCAAGGGTCACAGCTGCACTGCTCAGGAATGGGGGAGTAGGACCTCCGAGTTCTCCATTATCACCTCCACGGATGTACAACGCCTAGCACCAGGCCTGCGCCCTGCCTTGGGAGCAGGGGGTTCCACCCTCACCAATACTGTATATGTCTCAGTAAAATCTTCCCGAGTCTTATTTCCCCACAGAGCAAAGTATGCCAGTGCACATTCTGGCACCAAGCTATGGATCACAACACACCACAACAGGCATCACACCATTGCTGCCCAGCAAACCTCAGGCAGGGATCCTCACCAGCTGAAAAGCATTAGTGCCAACACCACCTAGTACCTCTAGGAGCAATAATTTCCAATTCTGAATGTCTCCACTCTGTGATGTATGCCTTCTCCCATTATTTTTTGGTACATCAAGTCTTGCATCATCTTTAAAACTAACTACAATGTGCCAGTTGAACACATAAGATTATCTTAAGGCCATATATAAAATTGATTTATAGGGACACATACCTAAAGAAACCAGAAGTGAGGCTTAAGGACATGAAAAGGACATGAGCCAAGCTCATGAAAAATTCTGCTAAATCAATGTGGTTCCCAGGGGAACAAAAACCTGTTCCCCTACTCTTCTTGGATGGTTGGTAACATTTGCCACAATGGGGCTTCTATCCTGAATAGGCCTCTGAGTACGACTAAAATGCAAATAATAGTTCTCAGTTATTACATTCAGGGAAATTACTCTGCTGTATTAATGTGTACATTACATGTATTATTTATATAAGAGTCCAAAAAGACTTGTTAAATGAACATCTTAAAATGCAAGTGGAATGTAGATAGGCTCAATCTAATTAACACTTAGAAAGAACAACACAGCATAAACATATCAGTTTCTGTTTTACATTAATCACAATATTTTAAATTAATCTCTTTTGTTTCCTTATTCCTTTCTTGCTAAACCATTTGAAACAGTTGTACAAGGCTATCAGTGATTTCATCAGTGATAATGCTCCTGGCTTTTTACCAGTTAGGTACCACATTCTACCTGTTGGTGTGTAGGTGACTATTTCTGCATAAGAAAAACAAATTGATGGAATCACTCAGAAGCACTGAAGACCACAGAATTTGGATATTAGGCACAAGCTTTCTCATGTAATAAAGTCTCAAAAACAATGCATTTTTTCAAAGCCAAAAATCTTCTATAAGCCTATGTCTTTTGCCAGCAGATTTATTCCTTGCCACTCTATCAATTAAACTAAGTAAGTAGCTATCACCACTATCAGAATTTTTCTAATATATATTAGAATTAATTTTACCTTCATATTATATGAGCTGTTTCCAAAGGTGACTAGTTTGTAATACTGAAGTGGCAGAAGGCAATGCAGAGGCTACAGAGAGGTTAACCTTGACTTTGGCGAGGCTAACGTGCATGTCTGTGACAGACAGGCAAATGAAATGAGTAACTTCACTGATCAACTAATACCTTACCCACAACACATACCCCACTGCTTACTTCCCCAAAAGTATTGTTAATTACCTATGTGCAAAGTATCCAGGTTCAGAGGCAGTCAACATACAATGCTTTTAGTGATGGCATCTCATGAGATGTCCTTTCTCAAGGCTCTGTGCTAACTCTACTCAGATGCTGATTTTCTGAGACTTGAAGGCTATTATCACTTGTCTACCTGTCCTTTTTCTTCTAAGCTACAACCAGACTACTCGGATACTTGGCAAATCAGCCTACTTATTAGGGAGCCAAATTCAGCACGATTGAATTCAACCTTTACCATAGAAGGGGCAAGTGTGCTATAAACTTCTCACGTGAATCTTGCAGGAAAGCATCCATGCACTTAGGTCCACTAATTAGCCACTTATTGTCATCTCCTTTTCACCAAAGCAGGTGTAATTCAGTAATATTGTACATACATATATTGTGCATTTCACACTCACTTCCTGGGCATGAAAGAAACTAGGAAATCTAAAATCTGACAACAGTATAGTCATCAGAAGCTATGTCACTGATCAGCAAGCAAAGCTGTCAAGTAGACTAATGTTTCTAGTGCACTAAGCACTACAACAGCAGACAAAACTCTTGAGGTGAAAGTCCACAAACTGGTCAGCACCCATGAAGGGTACTAAGTACTCCCAGCTCCCACTGATTTCAAAAGGAAATTTGCAGGCCTTTTGTTACCCTTACTGTTGCGTGATCAACTCTGAACAACTTCCTTTTCACCATCTGGCAACTGAACTCTTGTTTCTTTGTTTGTGCTTTCCAGGCTGTCAGATTTAATATATCCATTGTTTAATGATCCCATCCTCACCTTTAAGTTTATGGAGGATTTTTCTGTTCTAATCCCAGCAAATATCACAATCAAAATCCCTACATTTCTACTCCTGAAAGATGAGACCTCATTTAGCAAAACGGACACTCCTTTTGGAAAGATTTCATACTTCCAACTTGTAAAGGCCACAAATTTATAGTAAAATTTAATATTGTCCATGTTTGTTGAATTTTCCCCACTCAAGCAGACCTAGTTTGCTTTGCAAAGCAAACTTGGCTTCAGCACATTTTCACTGCACAGCCCTGTTGGATTCTGTTGAACAGCTCCTGGTGACAGAACACAAGGCTGTTTCATTAACCATCCACCAGCAAATCTAATAACATGTGAAGAATTTCAACAGCTCATTCATGGTTCAGTTAATTTATGATAAATTTCTCCCCAATGAGATGTCACAAGCAGAGAGCAAAGAAACTCCGGAGAATGATTTCTCTTCTTGTATTCATACATTTGTGAAGCTGGAAGGATTCTAGAGAGAATGAGCAAAAGCAACTGATGAATTAAGACAGTTTGCACTTCCAACATGGAAAATAGTTATAAAATAAAACCCCATCCTGAGTAGGAAAACAATGTCATGAGGAAAAACGTATTTTTGCTCAAAGTATAGTTTTTATCATCAGGAACATGGTCACAAAACACACATTCAAAAAAGACTGGGAAACAAACTCTGTTCACAGACCAAAACCATCATGGCCAACGTAAGCATCCCTTGTTGTTCTACCCCTGCAAAACCCTTTGTCTGTCCCTGGCTTTCAGTTTGTTCTGCTGAGAACTCCTACTTGGTGCAAATTATTGGGAGACACTTTTTGGATCTGAAATTCCAAACTTTCAAATAATACTTGCAGTTCATACATTTATTCACTTTCTTAATTGTTTTGCTATAGGCTTTAGTAATCTATAATTAAGACATATTAACTGAAAAAATTGTTTGTGCTTTCAGGACTCCTAGAAAACAAATACCTAAAAATGGTACTATAATTCACTTTGGAACATAGTGGTTTTGTTCATCAGTTTCTATGTATTCAAACTATGGAAAGCAACTTCATTCTTCATGGTTTGGTTCATGTCATTCTGCAACTGATAAAAAACAAACACGTAAACAAAAAATAATCCAACTGAAAGTGAATGTTAAAATTTCCTTCAATCTGACATACTGTTGTCAAAGTCCAGACACCCAAGACTACAGGAACAGACATAACAAATCAAACCAGAGACACTCTAAAAATCTGGTCAGAGAGAAATCAATACTGAAAAATCCAGAAAAATAAAATTATCCAGGAAATTAGTGGCTGACTTATGCCCTGAAGAATGAGGCTTTGTACTCCTTATATACTTTTATCCCCTAGTTTAAATCTGGATTTTCTCCTTCCTCCCAGCTGCCTTTGGTGAGTAGTTTTCAGACAACCTGTAAAACTGGGCAAAAAAAAAAAAAATATACGCAACATAAAGGCTGATCACAGAATTTTCAGGAAGAGTCATCTTACCAGTTCTTGCTTTATCTTAATCAAGGTTTCAAGTGAGCAGACAGCACTTAAAATCTTCTGGCTCAGAAGGAAGGAGGAAAGGAGGAGAACAGATTTCAGAAGAGCTAGATGAAAGGGTTAAAGAATAGGCTAGCAAGAAACACAGAAATCCAAAGAAAACAAATAACCAAATCCTATAAGGTGCTGAGTACTTATAATACCCATTAAAATAAAAGGTAGTTGACAAACAAATTATTTCCTGAAATCATGTCCAAAGGAACAGTCTCTGCCTTTCTGTGATGGATACACACAGGAAAGGGTCCATCATTTTAGTCACTGCTTGATCAACAAACTTTTTATCTGTCTAGACATGCTTTTAAAAAACAAACAAACAAACCAACAACAAAAAAACCCCCAAACAAACAAAAAGCCAAAAAGCCCACATGTTTCTCTCTTGCTTTTTGTGCTTGTCCTTCTACAGGTATCTGAATTCTTATATTTCTCTTTTCATACACTAACATACACAAAATTACTAAAGAAAGATGATCAACAAATTATGTGTGTGGACCAACCACATCCTCCAGCTTTATTCAGAGTAGTCTTACTGAGATGAACTGGGGAAGATTCCAGCAGACCCAGAGGATTCTTCCAGTCCTAGCATCTCCTATGCCTTCCTCCTCTGCCACTGTGAAGCCAGCATGTCCCTTTCTTCCAGAGATCCAAACCATTATGGTGCTAAGGGGCGTAAGCTAGCAAAGGCTACTCAAAGCACAGCTCCCACCACTCTTTTTTCTACTGGATGCTCAAGATACCAGAGTGTTAAAAGACATCTTTTTTCCTCCCTGTATTTCAGCACTGGGTTGAAGGATGTCAATTATTAGGCTTTAAGGGGGGCATGCATTCACTTGTGTCTCCAGAACAATGTTTACATTAACACATACTCTTTTCAAGTAGGCAATGTCTCTTCAACAGGAAAACGCTTCATACAGATACAGACACTAGGTCACAGCAAAAATAAAACTATAGATACTCAGGAAAGAGCAAGAGGGAGATTCTTAAATGAGAGATGATTACATTACTCCAAATAATTACAGATTCCTTTGCTACATATGCTGAATAGGCATCCTTTTGCAGCTCAAATCAGCAGTCATCATTGCTTATACTGTGAGAAAAATTCAGAAAGAAACTAGCTTAATCACCCTGTAGGTAAAAGCATTTTCAAGGTTATCCAAACTACTGCAGCTGTTCTGTTAGCATGTCCTTCACCTGCATGAAGAAGCATGCTCTGGGCCTGGAAAAAGGGTTCAGCAATGCATGGATGCACAGTGAAGATTTAGAAACATTCATGGACATTTTATGTATATGGTCTCTGAATATCAAACACTTGAACCTTCTAATACAAATGCCCAAAGTAATATTTCATTCATATTAAATGATGTAATAATGAGGGGAATGTCATATACTTTATCAAGTACGTATAAGCATTGTAGTACTTATACATAGCATTTAACAATTGTGTATAGATTTTTATAAATACCTGTACATAGGTTTCTGTGCATCTATGCACTTTACACAACACTACATAAGAAAATTATACAAATTACATAGCTATAATGGTTACTTATGATCCAAATTATACTCTAACATATCATTAGGTACTACTTTACTGCCCTCTAATACATATTTACTGCTACTGGTTTCCAGATTTTTGGACTCGGAACAGCTTCAAAACCTACAATTTTTTAAGTCACCAAGGAACAAAACAAGTATTTCTTTCTCTCCCCATCCCAAATTTGGAATTTTACACCCAAAACCAGAAGCCCAGAAACAGGATTCTCACTGTCACTGTAATAGCAGGTTAAAATTCCAGCACTGCGTGCCCTTGCAGTGCTGCAGAGAGGCAGCTTTCTCTCACTTGAAATTGAGATTTAAGGCTTTGAATGGGGCGCAAATCAGCTGCCTAGCCATCTAACTTACTGGACCTTAGCATCATGACTTTTAAAATACATTTTTAATCATTTTATACATCTTGTCTCTATGATTGGAATCACAGTGTGCAAGGGTGTCTGGCCTTACAGGTAAAAGGGATAGAACTCCTAATGAAAGTTTTACATGCTGTTAATCTTTTTAATGACTTTTTGCATTGTACAATGCATATAGTATTAAGTATTCCACAAAATAATATCTTGCATAATAGTTTTCACAGGACTCCTGGAGTCTGCAGAGCTCAGCAACAGCTTTGCCAATTTTGATAGCAGCTCACCACAAACTCACGCTAACAAATCTTTGTAGGACACCATTCCATGACCACTTTCACTAAAAGAGAGAGTTGAGTTGCACTAGAGTATAGACAAAAGTACTCCAGAAATTTTTTCAAACTATGGCTGAAGTGATAGTAATTGTTATATTCTGGACTCCGTTCACCTATACAAGGAAAATCGTAGAAAAAAATTCTATGACAGCAATAATAAAAACTCTAATGTTTTATGTATGGTTTAGTATGGAGAATTGTTTAGTATGCAGAATCTACTTTGACAGTTCACAGTAAATTTTCCTTCCTCTTAAAGAGTCTAACTTTTAAAAAAGTTAATTCAGTGTTTGATAAGAAGTCTCATTTCTAGACATAATTGCATGGAGATAACTTTTGTAAACAGTGTGCACTGCAGAGGTTTTGGAAGAAATAACCACAGGCATCCACTGTAAAAGATGAGTCTGGAGAAACTCAGGATATCCTTAAAATGATCGAAGCCTTTTGATACCATATCAGTGAAACTAGCAAACTCTTGCTTAGATGAACACACCTAGTGATTGTCAAAGCAAACACTTCCTATGTGCTGCAAAACCAGGATTTCCTCTCAGCTATTTTGACTTAACTAAGGCTTTTAGACAAAACCAGTAAAAATAAAAAAAACTATTAAAAAAAAAAATCAAAGGACACAATGGAAAAAACCAGGACCATAACTGAGAAGCAAGAAAAAAGGAAACAAGAAGAAAGGGAGGAGAGGGTGATTAAAGTAAAATATTGCTCCCAAGAACATATCCTTAAAAATTTTCCCAATATTTCCTCTAAAATAAAGGTTTCTTGGAAGTATGAAAATTTTAAGGGATCAGATGCCAAGTCACCACTCTCAGACTGAGACCTTTGGATGCTTAGTCCTGTTCCTTGAGTTGAACAAAGGTGTCGTGGCTTAACCCCAGCTGGCAACTAAGCACCACACAGCTGCTCACTCACTCCCCCCACAGCGGGATGAGGGAGAGAATCAGAAAAGTAGAAGTCAGAAAACTCGTGTGTTGAGATAAAGACAGTTTAACAGGTAAAGCAAAAGCTATGCACACACGCAAAGCAAAACAAGGAATTCATTCACTACTTCCCATCAGCAGGCAGGTGTTCAACCATCTCCAGGAAAGCAGGGCTCCATCACACATAACCGTTACTTGGGAAGACAAATGCCATCAGTCCAAACATCCCCCCCTTCCTTCTTCTTCCCCCAGCTTTATATGTTGACCATGACGTCATACGGCATGGAATATCCCTTTGGTCAGTTGGGGTCAACTGTCTCAGCTGTGTTGCCTCCTAAATTCTTGTGCACCCCCAGCCTACTTGTTGGTGGAGTGGTATAAGCAGCAGAAAGGGCCTTGACCCTGTGTAAGCACTGCTCAGCAATAACGAAAACATCCTTGTGTTATCAACACTGTTTCCAGCACAAATCCAAAACATAGCCCCATGCTAGCTACCATGAAGAAAATGAACTCTACCCCAGCCAAAACCAGCACAAAAGGCCACTTGGACAGAGTGGGATTTAATTATACTGAAGCTAGGCAGATTCCCCCACTTAGCCAATGGGCTGCCTGGTGCTGGAGAGCTGTCTCATCTCTTTGTAACTGTTACTACAGTCCTGGGGCTAAAACTCATCCAAATTCCCTTTTTTTTTTTTTTTTCTTCTTCCTTTCCACTGCAACACTCAATCATCTTCCACGCACCACTGACCTCTTCATTTCCCACCGCCTTTCTGCAAACTCTGAGACAGGTGTTTGTCTTTTTCTAAGTATCAGAGCAGTGCCATGCATAAATATTCACAAGGGGAGTTTGTGAGAATAGCTAGTACCAAAAATTCATAAGTAAACCTACAATTCACTAACTTTCCTGTTTAGACAAGGCTGGCTGTGCATATGAATACTGTGCCTGCACCCACCACCTACCAGCTCGGCTCTGCTTTCCAGGGAATGTAGCTATTATGCAGCAGTCTGGCCTGGAAGGTTGTCCCATGGCCCAGCGAGTAACTTTCACTCAGTAATGCCTTCCTGCACTAATATTCTAAAGATTCTAATGTTTTTATCTTCTCATTCTTGTAAGTTCCCCGTTACGTTTTTTTCTGAGCTTCAAACACACATTCTTGCTGCATATATTTGATTTCTCCTCGTCCTACAGAATGCTGTGATCCGGAAGTTATGCTGAATTTCTGACATAGCAAGTTGGCACCAGCCAAGTGATTTCACTGCAGGATCACACAGCAAAAAAAGTAAGGCCATAGGAAGAAAATGAACTCCCACTTCCAGCACAGCTATCCTAAAATACAACTCCAAAAATATCTTATCTTTTGCAAGATTGTCCTTTTTTTAATCAAAATTTACACCTGTCATGATAGTGTCAGTATATGTGAAATGGTTCCAAGGGATATGCACAGAAGTAATAGAGGTTTTCTCCTGGTCCCTTAGAAATAAATTTGAAGAAAACAATGCTCTGAATCACGATGTTATCAGAAAGTACATGTACAGTTTTGAATCCTTTGATCTATATTTCCTGTTTAGCTCTTGTCCACCTTTTCCGGGGTAAGACCTGACTTGACTTTTTACTAGAGCTGAACAGGAAAATATTTTCATATCCCAAGAATATTTTCCAGCCCAAACTAAATAAAAAGGCAAAACTTCAACAGCAACAAAATTGCAAATCAAAACTCCAAACATTTCAACATAAATTAGCCTAAATATGCTGTTGATCAATTCTGATTTCAACATTATTTTTTTAATTACTAAAAATTAACAAATCGTTCCAGACAATTAGTAATTTTGAACAGCAGCAAATATTAACGCTGATAACTTGGAGGGAAAGAGGGAAAGAAAAAAGTATTCAACTGAAATATTTTCCAAAACCTGTTATTTTTCCCAGGTTGTCTCTCTTTCAAAAAACAGCCAAAATATAAGTAAAAAGTAATGCCGGGTAGCTCTACATCAAACATAAGAGTGGCTGTAGTGGATGAAACCCGAGGTTCATCTAGTTCAACCACCTGCAGCAGTGGCCAAAAGCAGATGCATACTTAGCAGGGGAAGTTTACATATACATATAAGCACTTCCCCCATGTACACTCCCAGTCATCAACCATTTTCAACTCACAGATCTCCTGAGTAAGTGGTAGTGTCTATGTGTTTAGTAATCCTCACTGGATTTCTCTTACATAGATACTTCCAGTTTCCACCTAACCTTATGTAAATGCTTAATACCCACATCACACCCAGAGAGGAATTCCACAGATTAACTACATGTCTCAAGGAGAACCATTTCATTGTCTTTTGCTATCAAAATATTTTGTTCTCAAAATAGTCCTTACATCTTGTACTGGGAGAGACATGCAAGTGATCCCACTTGATTTTCTCCATGCCATTCATGATTTTATAGACCTCTATCAATATCACTCTTAGTTGTCTTGTCTCCTGGCCAAAGAGTCCTTACTATTTAACTTCACATTTGTCATTATTCATTTGCCCCTTCCTCTATCTGATAACATCGTACAAACAAATATATTTCATCCAGGCAGCTTGTGACTATTTCTTCTTTTTGCTTTTAATATCAAGCAAAAGGAAATGCAAACTCCAAATCAGGCATGTGAATACCTTGACAGAAACTCTGGCCAAAAAAAATGTAGTCATGTGTATATTTGAAAGGAAGCATTTTCATGAAGGGCAAAAATATTTTTTCCAACATTTATCTGCTTTTAAATCTTACTTGAAACTATGAAAGTTCTGGTTAGGTAACAGATGGAGGAGAGATCATTATTTGTTAACATTATTTTACAGTAACAATTTGAGATCTAGATTGTATGCTAGTCCAAAGCACTCATGGAAAGACATACTGTAATGATTTTCCAGTATTTTTGTTCATGAAATTCAGATTAGGTCAGATTAAACCACTGGGGTACTAATTTCAATTTAGCAATTAAACATTGCACAAATAGCACTTAAGCATTCATATTTAGCAGTATTTTACTTTAGGTGAGGAAACTAGGAGGACAGCATATTTGTTACCCCATAAATAATGCAAGCTGTTCAACAGTTGTGTTGTTGGTGCCTCCTTCTGCACCCTTTTCAAGAGAGGAGAGATTTAGATGTATTATTCCACACAGGGCATCCGCACAGGGCATCAGCCCTGAGTTCTAAACAAAGAAGCACTGCTGGTTTCTTTGTGCACTGGTTTCCCTGATCTTTGCAACAACAGCCTCACAAGCTTATTGCTTATTGTACTTAAACTCACATTTTTAATGGAGAACTAACTAATATTTTTAAATGATGTCACAATGAAGGATAGAAAAGAGGGAAAAGTTACTTACCTAACTTCATGAGACAATAAAAGAGATATCAAGCTTTTGAAAATCAGCATTCTTCCATGAAGTTTTCACCTGGTATAAAAAGACAAAAGGAACAGTTAACAGTTTGGAGGGTGGGTGTTATTTCTTTGCCTTCTGTTCCAACCATCACTTCAATACTTGATTCTAAATAAAGGATATGTGAAAAATAAGTTTTGAAGTTTCACATAGTAAAAAAGGGTTTTATAGGGAAGAGAAAGAATAAAACAGTAAGGCACAAGAATCAAAGAGGTGAATCTCTGGAGAATTTTGAGGCAACCCAGTGTTCAAAACCAATGGCAGAAACACAAATTTAGCAAGAAGAGGAATAAAAATACATACTCTAATACATATAAACAATAAACAGCCATTTTAGGGGACAGCAAAAGGATAACCTAGTAGTTTTTGTCTCTTGAAGGACAGGTTACACTGCATTTTTTTCTCCATCTTTTGCAATCATTAAATATAAATGCATTATTTGATTCATGGTTGACTTAAGAGATATGTCTCTGAATAGTTGAGACACAACAGCAAATGGAAACTGAAACATGACCATATTTAATACGTTTCATCATCTTTTCCAAGGTTTTTTAGCAAGACTTTTGTTTTGATGTTCTCATTTTATTCTCCAGATCCCCAAATACTCCCATTTAAGGCACTCTGAGGAACTGAAACTGTTTTTATCTGTCTCTACCACCTGCCCAAATGCTTTCAAGAGAGGCAATTTCAAACAAACAGCAGCAGGAGGTACATAAGTAGAGAATTTAAAATGAACTGACAAGGGTATCTTATCAATTATTTTGATATAAGCAGCTTCTGAGATTAGGCTGCACTTCTTTATGTCTTAGACCACCAAGCAAACAACTTCTACTAAACAATGATCTGTACTGAATACTCTGAATATACTTTACAGTTCTTGTATATGCCATGAATTCAATGCTGGCTATTTTTCAAATTACTTTTCCTTTGGAAAGCATTTTAATTTTCAAAAAGAGAGGGAGAAATATTATCTAGGTCTAAACTCCTTACTAACTTGTTAATAACTTTTAAAAATCATGGTTCTGCTATTACTGAACAAGACATTACATTCTCTGCTTTCTCCAATTCCCTGCACCCAGAAATGAAAGCTGAATAGAAGTAACCAGAAAATGATAGGGATATGGATCTCTGCTGACAGTTCTAACATTGTAGTTGCTAATCACATCTGCAAACAAATTTCCAGGTTCCTCACCCCTTCCACAAATAGCCCAGGTAGATAAAGAACACAGACCTGGGAGGTCCAGGGAGAGCGGAACAGAACAACCGTCCCCTTGTTAAACTGTGGGATGAGTTTTTATGGATTATCTCAGACCACTGCATCTTCCACAGTGCTTCAAAGCATGATAGCAGCATCTGATAATAATGAGTTCAGGAAAGATCAGCTGTATTTAGACACCAGAAAAAAAGAGATTTCCCAATGTTAATCGTGTTTTAGTAAAGAATTAAAAATTTGACTTTTGGTAGACATTGGATGGGTCTAAGATATATCCTCTGCACTTTAATGGTAAAGATTTGCAGACAGACAGAATCATCACCGATAACTAAGGAGCTAATTTTTGAACAGGCACTCGTATGCATACCTTCCACTGACAGTATCCTTGTCTCACTAATGAGGACAGGGTACTAGCTCCAATGAATTCTCATATTAGCCTCTTTCTAAACACATCTTTCTTCCAGTTCCAAAAGTCACTAATGCCACCCGCTAGTAGCATTATCTGGATGATTTGAAAGCCATGAAACACACAGGGAAGACAGTCAGTATGAATGGCATGGTTTTATGTGCTCTCCTCTTCACGGATTTTTCAACAGAGGGTTAAAAGTACATTAACAGAGGGTTAACAATGGGTAGTTAACAGCCTCTCCCTTTAGTGCTGTTTGGGTACAAACTACACTCATGGTGAGTTTGTTGACTTATCTTTGGCATGCGTGCATGCATATAAGACAGGAGAAAAAAGAAATGACAGTTCAGAAAACTATGATACTTTTCAGATAGAGCATCTGATGCCGAGGAAAGTATCAGCTACTCATTATTCATTTAAACTTGAACAAAAAGGAAGCATTTTCCAAAAAGTCTCGTTAGAAAGACCTCAATTTTTAATCCAATTGCTATAGATTTTTCTTGTTTGCTTGCTATTTTTTCATTCATTCTTTTGTGAGTGATACCTACTTTTCATTTGGCAAGGTGAGCAAGTTAAGGAGAGTGAAAACGCAAAGCAACTGCGTGAGGATATAAAAAAATTTAAGCACAATGATAATATACCAAGAAATCAACAAACTTTAGTTTGACTACCTTATCTTGCCTGGGACTCTGGAGCAACCAAAAAGACCCAGATTTCCCCCAAAAAACCACTCCATGTTTTAGAGGTCTCACCTAGGAACTACATGAGATGTACCAATCTCAACGGAATAGAGAATGGACTGCACCCTGCTTCAAGATACTGCTGTAAATCAGTAATATAAAAGCAAGCAAATGCTAGTCTAATGTTTCCCATCTATTCCCATAATCTTTTTGATTGGATACATTTTTAAATAGCAGAAGTCCAGTCCTGATTTTGCATCAGCTATTGTACAAGAAACTTTGCCCAAAGAGATATAAAATCCTTAGGTAAACATAGAGCAACTGAAACACACTATTTATTTACATTGTACACACTATTGCTTAAATTTTGCAGGGTTTTCAGATTTAGGAGTCCTTTACCATGTGTCTAATATTTCTTTGTGTCATTTTGTGCCAGTTGCAGCAAATGGCTTTCCCTAGAAAGCTCACAGTCTGGAGGTTATGACAGGCACTGCTAAACAAAGTAAAAGGGATTAGTGAAGAGGATTTTCCATATCCAACAGGAACACTGACAAGTACGCTTCTAGCAAGAATAGCTCTAAGGAAACCATTTGTCAAACTGAGAGACCTGAATGCTTCCATGTCATTAACTCTTCTTTTAACTGATAAAAAAAACCTGGCTATTGGAAATGACGCTATCTGTGATATATCACTTTTCATGGCCCAGACAAAAATCATTAACATGTCACTGCCTTTGCTCAATTTCACAACAGAAATTTCTCTAGTTCTGGGGACCACAATAGTTGTGTCACCTGTTTCTTAAATGTGTTGGATACTGGTCACAATAAAATAACATCACAATACATAAGCACTCTTTTGGAAACATTTCCATGTATGAAAAGCAGTAAAAGCCATCCAAAAGATACAGGAGATTTATTAAGGCTCAGACAAATTCACTCATGAACATGAAGGGAGGCTGTAGTAAGGGTCAGAAGACAATCAGAAAAAATATGTTGTGTTTAGGTAGTGGGGTGTGTATGCATGCTTACTGTATGATTTTTAAGTATCCTTAACATACCAATAGCCAGCTTCCCTTCGGGTTTACTTAATTAATTTTTCAATTGCCTACGGATTAGGTGACTGCCACTGAAACATCCTCTTCAACCCTCTTCAGTGAGACCTTCTTGAGAAACTCTTCCTGTAGAGTTCCATGACAGGAAGAAGGATGCTGAATGTTATTTTTCTTAGCCAGAAGAGCTACTTTCCTTAATTGGGAATGCCACTTTTAATCAAAGTTTTTATGCTGTACTGTAAGATGAATTTAAAATGTATTACTTAGCAAATACTAAAATCTTGCTCTTAACATTATCTAGTCCTACCATACTTTGTCCTCATTCCTGACACATCTTCAGGCAAATTTTGTAGCGTGAAGCAGATGTTTTGTAGTTGTATTTTTATGCCCAATCAGAAATGATATAGAAAGAAATATATTTAGATTCTGGATCTCTCTCCCCGCAAAAAAGCATATGATATTTCACGGTTGTAAACCCTGGCCAATGTCCAGACCTTTGTCTAATTTCCAGTAAAGTTTTCATTTACTTAAAGCATTCATTTACTTTTCATTTACTTAAAGCATTACTATCACATCCGTAAATCCGTAAAGAAGAGACTCCAAAAATTCCATAGTTAAGAAAACCATATGTTTTCTCATCTTGTGGAGTGAATCAATCGAAGTTCACTCTCATGGATTAACCTGCTTCTACAGGTAAATAGAAGATTTAGTTCAAATAATCTAGGTTTGGTCCATATGGAATTATCATTACTATTTGCAAGACTTCTTTTTACAGAAAAAATTATTTCTTCATACTTAGCAGCTTTCTCATTATTCTCCCTATGCTCCTTTCATCATAGTTTGGAGCTCACTTTATTAGAAGCAGGACAGGCATCACCTAAAGCAATAAACACTAATAAGGTGAATAATAATTAAATGCTAACAGTGAGAAACAATAATTGAACTCTTATCTTGCACATCCCAATATGCATTGCATTCAGATGGCTACTAGACCTACAACCAGGTATGTAGGTGTGTCTCATTTATTTATTTATTTATTCAATCCCAATTAAAAAAAATGTTTCATTTTGTTCAACTGGGAGTCACTCTTTTGGTTTTACTTTTCAGTAGGAAAACACGACTATCTCAGGTCAAATCTAAAAGTGTTTTGGTTTGTCTGTCAAAACTAACCCCAAAACATTTTAAAAGAAACTTTGCTGTATTACAGTTAAGTGGTATTTACAAACCCAGCGTTCTGTTACAGTCTCTACTGCACCTCACAGAAACATCGTTAACACAAAGTAAGCAAAGGTAAAGGGCTGAATCTCCTCCGGGGTATCAAGAAGTCACAACAACATTTCTTGCTCGTGATTAACATGCTGCTTTGCATTAAGGTAATTTATGATAGCATATGGATCAGTGTGGCCATGTTCCATTGCCTTTCCTGAAATAATTCATGTTAGAGTAGGATTTTCAGAGAAAAAGGAAATTAAGCCAGCAACTCACTCAAAAAAACTCTTTGGAGATTTGGAAAGATCTTGGCACTCTTAGCTGCAACTAGCACGGGAAAAATTTTAGCAGTTTTATTTTGTTGTTTTTGTAAACTGACACATGAAACTTTGCAGTTCCCTTCAATTATGTCACTGAGTCACCGTTATGACATTTTTAGCAAGAGTCTGTTGTAGAAGCCAAGCTCTTCAGACTCTATTTCCTTCTCCAAGTCATTACATGGATTAACAGATCGAATCAGAACTTTTAACTTTTGACAGCCATGAAGAAGTTCAAACTGCAGTTTTAATTCCCTCTCTCAGACTTACTGGCCAGCCAAAAGCTCACCCCATTTAACACCACAAGCACTTTCACAGTCAATGTATAAAGAAAACAGCTATTTATTAGACTTGTTTTCTGTAGTATGTACAAACAATATGGAGAGTGACAAAGCGCCTTTGCATCGCACAAACACTGAGAGAGTGAAAAGAAAATGAAAACAAGGCATCAAACAAAGAAAGGATGTGTACAATGGAACAGGCACAAGTTACGTTTTTTTTTTTTTCTTTTTGTCCTAAAAATAGGACACAATGCTTATCTTTGTGTAGAGACTACTCACCAAAGCCTGAATAAACCAGAGGTTAAGAATATCAACATTAAAGTCTTTCCAATTTTCAGTTCTCTATCTAGGTTCACTTTCTCCTGATATTACTTTCTTCAGAAACTGAGTCCTCTCCCAGCAAAAAAACCCAACAGAAATGCTCTTAAGTAGACATTGTAACAGAGAAATGGTCAGACTGAGTCCTAGCTAGCTATCATAGTTAAAAGTCCCATTAAAGAAAAATGTGAGACACTGAAGCTAAGAATTTTGACAACCAAACTTTCGCTAACTTTGAAGCTTTTTAAATTCCAGCTCTTGTAAAGGGCTGAACAACTTTCTCCAATAATGTTTCCTAGCTATGAAACACAACATTGCCTGGAGTTACTTGGAATGTACAACAATTAGCAACAAATAGAAAACAGTGCACATCCAGCGCAGTTCAGTTTGGATATTTTATTGCCAGAATTGCCACTCACTTAACCAAATTAAATATGCTGTTTGTATCATGTCTTGTCATTATACTAGAATAAAACCTTGAATAAAGTTTGTAACAAGACTGACATGTGGCAAAATACAGTTTGGTCTACAACCAGTACGCGTTCACGTTAGGGTTCTTCGTACTGTGCACTGTAAGATGCTACTACTGCAAATACATAAATATGGGAGTTTCCCCATCACTAAATACACTTGCAGGATAAAGGTTCATCTGTAAACATATCAGAAGTACCTTGTAAATTACCAAAATCTTATCAAGACAACGTCATAGAACCTCACTATACATTTGCAGATATAATACAGAAATGAATAGGATTTTAGATGTTTTCTGAAAAGAGACATAAGAGTTGTGATGTACAAAAAAAATTAAATGTGTTGACTTAGAAGATAAAATACAATACGATATTTCTAATATTAATGTTAAGGAACTTTTATGCAAGAAAAATAAGAATTGAAATTCAGCTAATCTGAGTTCTGTTCCAACACAGATCATTTTATCAACTTTCTCAGTGAAGAAAATACTTCATTTTCACCTCCAAGAATATTTCATGATTTTTTAGGTCTAATTAAAACAAAAGCCTCCTCCTTGACCATTTTAGTGGTGCTGCTGCTGAGCTGCTGTTGCAGCTTGAATTAGTATCCCCTGAACTTGGTAATGAGAGCTATGCACACTGTTCTGTATGCAGTTAGTAAGTGCCTTAACTTACTGGCACTAACATTCTCTCTTCCTACCAAAAACATTTTCCTTGATGCATCTTGGAATTATGTCTTCCTTTCTCACAGCCAAATCACAGCAGTGACTCATAGTCAGTTTTGTTATTGATTACTACAGTCAAGTCTTTTTACCCTTGTGTCGCTTCCAATTTATGAGCCCCATTTATTGTGAAATTCCTATCAACTACATGACCTTGCACTCGTATGAGATTTCTACCTGTTTCTGTTGCTGTATTTTCAAGGTCATCTAGCTCTTAGTGTTTCACGTTTTCGTCTCCCCAGTATTAGCAAATGCCTCCCAAATTTTGTCAGGCTTGTACCTTTCCTGCCTGCTTCTTTAATGAAAATATTGAAGCATGATTAGCCAAAAAACAGTCCCCAAGGAACTCCGCCAGTAAACTCTCTCCACTCAAAGTTTCCTTTCCAACACAAAGAACTGTAACCTTTCACTTGTCTAGTTCATCACACCCTAACTTTTCTGCTACTAATCCCCATTTTTTCTAGCTTAAGTAATACTTTATTGTATGGATTATTTTCAGATAAATAAACAGTCTGAAGTCTTACCAGAAAGAAACACCAGGCTTGCATGTCACAATGTGCTTTTTGTAAGCTTCTGCTTTACTTTACTCCATTTTTCAGCAATTTCTCTATATTCATGTTTTTCCTTCTAAGCTCATAATGTTGATAAGACCACAGTTCACCCTGCCCCCACTTTCTTAAATACAGATACCATCCCAGGTACTTAATAGACGTTTCTGAAAGTGCTGTCCTATGTGTACCAATGTATTTTATCTAAAAATGAAACCACCAAAAATATTACAACTAGAACAAGAACATTTCATCTTGCCTTTTTAGAGAAAAAGAATCATTTACGATGTAGTCTAATAGTTCTAAGCAGTCACCTAAGTCTCTAAGCAGAGTTATAACCCTGAATAAAATGGTTATTTTAGTGTACTGATGCTTGCTCAGCAATTACTAGCAAACACACGTTAGTAAAATACGCCCTGCAGAGTTAATAGCCTATGAATGTGCTTGCCTGTGCATGCACTAACATTGTAAAGTCACAACACCTGTACTGTGTTTTTAAAATGCTTATGCATTCTATAAGGGCCCATAACAATAAGATCAGTATTTCCTGTGTAATTGTTACTGTTCAAATAGATGGACTCAGAGATACATCTAGACCATCTCCAACTTCGAAAGAGGTCACTTTTTTGATCCAAAATGTACAGCTTGGGCCCACCTGGAGTAGGCAGCAATTATACACAGCTAGAGTTTCAATCTTACTAGTTTACTTTGTCTTACAAACTGTGCTTCACTAGTAACTTCTTCAGGTTTTAGATTCCATCCTATTATGACTGTTGTTATGAATTTCATTTCAGAGGCACTGGGATCACAGAGTCAGCACACTAGAACAAAGAAAGATCAGCAAAACTTAGAAACCAAATTTCGACTCTATACAGATACAACTGAAGAAGGCTGTCAGATTTTTTTTAATCAGTTGGAGACTCTTGACAAATGCAGTTTCAATGCCTCTCTTCCTCTGGTGATGATAGTCCATGGCTGGTCGGTATGAACCCACATTTTATTTTTAATTCAAACTACATCTGATTTGATATACTTTACTCCTCATTATGCTAATGCCAAAAGTAGCTTCAGAAGAAAGGTTGTGATTAGAAAGATGGTGGATTTCCCTGGTAGCAATCATGGCTAGAAATAATACAAAGTGAATATTCCCCACTGAGATTCTGAAGGAACAGTCTACAAGCGATTTTTCATATGGCAGTCCCATGCCAAGGATTAGATTCAGCCCTGGTTTAAAGCCAGCAGAGTTCAAACAAGTAGCTGAATTAATGTGCTATGCCTCTGGAGGACTGAATACCAGTTTCATTTCTCTGATGTGTTCACTGCCAGATATTTACCAACTTATTGAAAAGAAGCGTACACAATCTCCCCACACCTTTCTCGCAGATACACCTTTAAAAAGAACTTCTCTATAAGCCCCTTCAGCTGAAAAATGAAGCCTTCAATGTCAATGAATTATCACTGAACTGCTTCCAGTTAAACTGTAAAAAAAAAAAATCCACCATGAAAACCTTTCTCAAAAGCATAGCAGTACTAAGAGTGACTTTTCATCAGCTTCTCAGCTGACAAAGAAATGGCAGGATAAGAAATAATGTCATTTTAACAGATCGTTCATTGTCATAGAACCAATGTCATCACATAAGGTGGCAAAATGGATCTTTCTTGCACATCTGCAAATATGCAGAGAAACTTTGAACAACACCATTGATGCACATAACTCTCAACAAATAACAGCAGAGCTGACTTTGGATGAAATATTGCCCTAGATTACTTTAGCCAAGCCTCCCAAATAAGAATTTCATCAAAACCTATACCCTCCTCAAAGACAAACCATGGACCTGAAGCTGCTGCCATTGAAGTTTATCATTCATATTAACTTAATTTGCAGAGGTGATGGGCTCTTAGAGGAATATGCATGGAAACCCAGAACTCAGACTCCCAAATTCTGTTAAAACACCAGAAGAGATAAGGATGTTCTATCAGCTGAGGAAACACATGCAACTAGAGCAACAATTGAATCTAACAGATTAAATAATAATTCTGGTCCATCAAATCAGAAGCAGTCTTCAATGCTAGTAAAGAAATTGTGAGCAGGTCCTTAAAAAAAAGACTCAAAAAACCCCCAGATCTCAAAATGGAACAGCTGTAGAAGGTAAATGCCTGCTGGTCTGCAATCCTACAGCTTCCCTCCCTCTCCAACCCATTTACAGGGACAGCTGCTCTTGAATGAAATTAGAAATTTTCTGGGCATTTCTGTCTTTCTTTTTAATCAGTAATACCAATTATCTCAGGATGAGTGAAAATACTTAGGGATATCATTTCACTGATAAGAGTTCATATTACAAGACAAATTATTATACAGTTCTTATACCGATTCGTGATTTTTTTGTCCAAACCCCAAAGATTCTCAGCACTGAAGCATGTTGAAGCTCCTCAAATCTAGTTATCAGCATTAAGCACTCCTTGTTTATATGATGTTTTTTGTTTCCTTGAGCTTTTCACAAGAAATATTTCGCAGAGACTGCTTTCCCTGAAGAATGTTTTTTTTCTTTTTCTTTTGCCTTTTTTCTTTTTTTTTTTTTTTAATAAAACAGGTGGATGGGATATTAGAAGGTTGGATTTGGAAAATGGCAGCAGCTCTTAAGTCTCAGCATAAACAAATTAATGTGATCATTGCAGACTGGCTTACATTTGCTCACCAGCACTATCCCATTGCCGTACAGAATACACGCTACATAGGTCAGGAGATAGCAGACTTCCTGGAATGGCTGGAGGTAAGAGTCCCCAGATCAACACATGTTTCTCTGGAAAAGACCTATTTACCTGTTCTTATGGTTCTACCACCTTTCTGAAACACTATGCTAGTTAATGCTATTCATTTCAATCACTTACGTTTCATTAATACATTGCAAATTTTCCTTCCATAAACTTTCATATGACTTCATAAAACTTTCATCATACAAGAGAGAAAAAGCAAGTCATCTTATTAAAATATTGTGATATATCTTTAGAGGCGAGATAATTTCATGCTACTTTAGCTTTTCAATTAACATGTGTGTAGACAGCTAAGAGTCCCACGTTTTGAAAGCAGGAACACATTATCACACAAGAGGAAATCACATCAAGTTGCACCAGGGGAGGTTTAGATTGGATTTCTTCACCAAAAGGGTTATCAAGCATTGGATATCAAGCTGCCCAGGGAAGTGGTCGAGTCACCATCCCTGGAGATATTTAAAAGATGTGTAGATATGGCACTTAGGGACATGGTTTAGTGGTGGACTTGGCAATGTTAGGTTTATGGTTGGACTCAATGATTTTAAAGGTCTTTTCCAACCGAAACGATTCTATGATTTGCAAGTTCAGTAAAATGGGTTTATGCTATCTATGCTTAATTTCTGCTTTTAATGCAGAATTCAAGCATGACATTGTGTCTGATTTTTGCTTCAGTTCCCCAAAGACTATTCTAAAACAATAGCTTAGAGATCCAGAATGTAAAGGGAGACCTTTTAAGAGGACAGACGTGCCTCACAAAGCAGATGACATGGAGGCAGTAGCGAGTAGAGTCACACTACAGTAGTGACTACTTATCAAAACTCCTGCTATGTAGGGAGCAGTGGTCATGGCTGGACTGAAAAGGCTGCAGACAAGTTTGCAAGGGATCACTGGTCTCCAGCACTATTTAAGAAAAGGCAGAAAGCAAACACTAGAATGAGAATCACTCATACAAACCAGGCACCCTAAGCAACTCTTATTTCATCTATCTCTAGTACTAATTTAAGCTACCTGATTGGAAATGAAATTATACTTCCATATCTCACAATGAGTTTTTAAATACATTAATTTAAATTCGGTGAGGCCTAAGGTGGAAGGGAAATACAGTGCAAAGCTGAAAGATTTATAGCAAATACCACTGAAGGGCTAAGCTGCTTTCAACAGGAATGGCAGGGCTAGAAGTTTTCAGATACCATGCCCAGTTAGGGACAACAGGCACAAAAGAGAAGATAGAAGAACCAGAGTCACTATTTTTCCATTGTGACATTACAAGAAACCTTAGCTCTTTGTCAAATGTAGTTTAAGTTGCTGGAGCCTAAAGTCATATTTTGAAGCTGATTAATTATTGAATGAATCAAATGGTGGACTTTGTTCAGTTCCCAGGACACATCACATTGTCAACAACAAAGACAGTCTGTGATTTCTCCAGTGTCAGCAAACAAATCAAGGCTTGAATAAATGACTCCTTGCTCCAGCACTGTAGGTAGCTGCTCTTGTACTATGGTATGTTCCAGGATTTAAATATACCATAAATTTTCACAGCATTCAATTGAGTGTATTCAAGCAGTAAACCTTCCTTCTGCTGAGAAGCACCCCTCCTGAGTTTAACAGTTAAAAACCCCTTAATTCCAACTCCCATAACTATCTTTCTGTTATGCTTCTGTCTGCTTACACACAGGCGAGTATTTGAAATATCCTCAATGGAGGTAACAAAAACTGCAGTGCTGTGCAAGATTTTAATAAAGAATAAAAGTGAAGTAAATCTTAGCACTCTTAGTCCAAGAGTTAATAGGGCATGATCAGTAACAATCTCAATAGCATCCATCTCAATAAGACCTGCCAAGAAAATTGGTCAGATCTTGTGATTTCTAAGAGCTGCCTCTTTCAAAAGAAGGTTGCCAAGTTTCACCTCGTCTTACAAGAGAGAAGTATCAAGACTGCAAAGCCACTCCACTGGGACAGGCAATATCCACAATGAAATTAAAAGAGGTTTGCCTTTCCTGAAAGAAAAATACGCCACATTTTTCCTTACAAGTCAGAAAAACTTTGAGCCTTATAGCTCAGGTGAAATGCTTAAGATCTAGATAGTATTGATTAGGTAGAAAGAAAGGCCTGAGGCCAATTCTGCTTCAATAGCTTTGTTTCAGATCAGATACTCAGTTTTGTACAAATCAGTCCAAGAAATGTCATTTTCGTATCACTTAACACGTCTGATCAATGTTTTGATACTTTGGATTCTAATTTGGCTTGTGCTAGTATCTCAGGCAAAAGAAGCAAGGCATTTTCTATAAAGGATTATTTTACATGGAAGACAAAGGACGGATATCCATTTTATAGTCACAGGAAAGTCAAATGCTGCAGACAAAAGGCAATGCACATTTGCATCACTTGCAACAAACAGCAGCAAAAGTCCTACTATCTGCATTGATGGTTTTCCTGAGCATAGCACATAAGTAGCAGTGCCCAAATGTGTGGCATTTTCCTGCTGCATGAAAAGGAGGCAAGGAATAACATTGAGCCAGCAAAGAAATTTAGTGCATGATCCATGCACCTCATTTTTCCTCCATCATCAACATACAAATTTCTTGTGTTGTAATTCATGGCATTCCTAGCTTGTAGTAAGTATTTCACTGTTTCCTTTTCACATTTTCTGCATCTAAATCAAGCTGTCGCTATCTTCCAGGAATCCATTCAATTTTCCAGAAGCAATGCTCATCTAATTGGGTACAGCCTAGGAGCTCATGTTTCAGGATTTGCTGGAAGTTATATCAGCGGTACAAACAAGATTGGAAGAATTACAGGTAGAAGACTTAAAACTAAGAAATGTAACAGTCCACTGATTTAAGTGACACAGATATTTGACATATCAATGTAATATCAATATTTAGCTGTTGAATAGCAATATTTGCCACAGTTTAGAAGTTGCATCCCATTGGTTTAGAAATTAGATTGAGAAAATTTAATGAAAACACTTTTCAAAATGAAGTATCATAGTATTTCTAGCTTTGATCTTTCCTACCTCAGTCCAAATTATGACATATGGAATATGGAATATGGCGTGGGAACTACAAATCATAAACCAAAGATTCAAGTTGCATGTTGCTTGAATTTATCTTGTATCCATTCCCAGTAACAACTTAAACTGAACGTTAGCCTCTAACCTTGGATCTTTGGTCACTATCTTGACCCAAAGCCATTCAAATACACTGTCCATTGTTAGTAACTCATTTTAAAAAGAAAATTACATTAAGGAAATTGTGAATTGAAGTCAGTTGTCCTGTGGCAAAAATGATAGTCCTGGATTATATTTTACAAGAAGCTTATCATTAGAGTATCCCTAAGAGATGCTTGAAGTAAAGTTAAACATAGCACTTGATTGTTTTGACTAGTGGCATTTTGAACCTTCTGTAATGTTTTGTAACTGTACTATTTATGATGTAATGAAAATACATTTATAAGGTTATTGATGCACTGTATACAGTACCACATGTAATGCACAGTGACAGCTTAAAAAAAAAACCCAAAACCAAAACAGAAGCGCATTTTATGCGAGGCCCATATCAGCTACATTTATGTTATCAGAGAAAACATTTTACTTTAACATGATTTGGGAGTGAGGCAAATATGCATGACTGTAGTTTGAAGTTTCAATTCTGATCTTGGATTCATTGCCACATACCATAGTCCCTTATATAATCAGCTCTTGTGACAGTGCCTGCATGTCAAGAAGCTGATTTTATACACTGTGTTGCGATATTACACCTGTATATACACTGTGTTGCGATATTACACCTGTGTATACACTGTGTTGCGATATTACACCTGTGTATACACTGAAGGACTTTAGTTCATCAGCACCGCTTGTGCAAGCCATATTAGCCACATCAGACCTCGATAACAGATAAGTAAAAAACATTTAAACACGTTATTTATTGTAATAGCTATATGCATTCTTCAGCAAAAATTATTCAGACTTGTAACAATAAGCTCCAAAAATTCATAGTGATAAAAGCTATTAAAAATAACAGGACATGTATGCCTTCAGGGCGACACCCCTACTTGTAGTCTGTGTTATTAGTCTTGTCCAGTTACATCTACGCAACTACATTAATCCATAGTACCAACTGAAGAATCTCAAATTTAGAAGCCTGTCCTGAAAGCTGAAGGCTGCTTTAAACTACACAGGCAGTCCTTTTCCATAAATCAGTCCCCAGCCAAAAAGAGCACCACACAAAAATATCTAGCAAACTAAAAATCAGCAAGACTCCCTAAGTGGAATATTATTTTTCTGAATACCATAATAATTTGCCTTAAGACTTTTAAAGTTGAAAAATTATTATAAAAAATATCTAGCAGATGTATAGCTCTTTTAAGCAATAAGCAAAGCTTTAAAGTTTCAGGTCCCAAATGTGGGCTAAAAGTCAACCTTGTTGTGGGACTGGTGTCTTCAAAAGGGCCTCTGAAATGCATGACCTCTAGAGTATGAAAGAGCAAAATTAAGTAAACATCCCTCAAGTGACAAAGCAGTAGGGAGCATGGTTTGTCTATAACAAACATATCTATCTCTGGGCCTGTGTCCTTGTGCATGTAGCAGTACTGTTTATTACAGTGCCTGTGTTTACTTTACCTTTTGGTGTAACCACGTACCCTCTGTGGGACAAGTGTTCCTAGCATTGTTTCTATCAGTGAAAGACCTTGTAAAGTACCAGCGCTGTCTGTTTTTAAATATTTATTTTCTCATAACAGTAAAAGAACAACCCATCTGCAGTATATCACAACTGGATTGTTTGCATTTATTGCAGGCCTTGACCCTGCCGGTCCCTTGTTTGAAGGCATGTCGCCAACAGACCGTTTATCTCCAGATGATGCAAACTTCGTAGACGCAATTCATACATTCACTAAACAGCACATGGGCCTCAGCGTTGGCATCAAGCAGCCTGTGGCTCATTTCGACTTTTATCCCAATGGAGGCACCTTTCAGCCTGGCTGTCACATCATGCACGTGTATAACCACATTGCACAATACGGAATCACTGGTAAGAGCCAATGGCAGACAATGGGAAGCAGCATTACAGCTGCACCAACAGTATCTCTGGGAAACTTTACATATCTCTATGGTCTTAAACAGTATCTAATGGGAGTATTATCTCCATTATATGCAAAGAAATTTCTTTTCTGGAAATTGGTTATCCAATTTTTACATGCATTGAGTTCAAACTGTTCTTACTGACTCCAGTAAGGACTTTGGCTGCTTAGCACTTCTGAAAATGAGGCCATGAGCATCCTGCTGTCAAGCACTTCTGACAAATTTCAAAGGTATTTGTTTTAGCAGTGGAGGAAATGAGAAAACTTATTCTAATTAAGCCAGATTCATCTAGTGTGCAATTAATTATTTCAAATCAAACAAAACACAGGGCTGTACTACTCACCTCCTTAGTTCAGCTTTTCTCAACTCCTTGTCCTTCAGCTGCGCAGAGGATGCTCTCTCTAGGACCTGACTGTCAGTGTTCCAGGCTAGGTTTTATATATAGAAGCTTATTTTCCAAGGTACCTAAACATAAGCATATAGAGAAACTGATGCAACATACTGAAAAAAGGTAAGGTACTGATGCACAGTGACAACCAGGACTGTTCACTGAAAAACCCCAAAAGAGTACTGTTCACGTACCATACTGCATTACAAAAATTTTTCTCAACTATCATCACACTATCTAAAAGTAGGCCTCAGTTGTTAGCAGATAATTCATGACAAATGTGAAACCAAGCATCAGCTAGAAAGCTTATCAGTGAAGACATAAAAACAGTCCATCATGATATATCCCAATTACACAGAAGAAAACTTTTGTAATTTGATGACACTTAAGGAAGAAAAAGATACATACTTCTCATAACAGCAGCTCTATGTATTTAATAACTTTTTGATGTATTTAATACATTTTTTCTTCCTTTTTACCCAGTAGTAGCTGCAAGCAAAATTCAATTCAAAATGAGAGTTTGTCACTCTGATAGGGACAAAATATGGCATTACCACGTAAGCATCCAAAAGACAACAATGTTCAACCATTCAGAATGAGACTGCTGTCTTTAACATGGCATTATCTGAAAGACTGCATACAGCCTCATATTGTGTTTCATATTGACGAAAACAGCCAGGACCATGAAATCAAGGTTCATATTTAAAGTCTTAAACAGTCAGACTAGAGAAGTTTAAGCAGCAAATTATTCATTTTTATTACAGTGTAGGTTCACTCAAACTATTTTTGGATGATCCTAAAAGTAAAGTTGCTACAATGTATGTTTTCTGAGGCAAAATCATGATGTTTTAGAAGTAAAGGGGGTGGGGGGGAAACAATAACATATGTTTATAGTTGGTTACTGTACTCCTCTGCAGTTGAAATTGTAAACAGGAACAAGGGCATTCAAAATTTTGTTGTTTGCATTTTTTCAGGCATCACTCAAACTGTGAAATGTGCCCATGAGAGGTCAGTTCATTTGTTCATCGACTCTCTGCTTCACAACGATAAGCAAAGCACAGCATACTGGTGCAACGACGTCAATACTTTCAACAAGGGAATGTGCCTCAGCTGTAGAAAGAACCGGTGCAACACACTAGGCTACAACATCAGGGAGGAAAGGCTCCCAAAAAGTAGACGACTCTTTTTGAAAACAAGAGCACATATGCCTTTCAAAGGTTTGTGGGAATACTTGTCACAGTCTCCAGATTGATCACAAAGTGTGAGAATTAGCCTAAGCTTTGTGATCCTGTTTACTCATTTATTAAAGCTTATAAAAATCTATGGGACTAATCAATTTGCTGAGACAACTGAGAATCCCGGTAGGCCATCTTGATGCCCTTTCATCAAGATCCTGACTTTTCATATTTCTGCGGGAAAAAGCATGCTGCTTGCTTGCCACAGGCTAACTGTGGAACTGAGGCCTCAGAGATGCTTAGGGTCCTGATCTACAGGATTTTCCTACAACTGGCCTGTGCAAGTTTGTTATAACACATGCAGGCATACAGCCAAGCCAAAAAAGCAGCATAATAGCATAATTGCTCTGGGAGGCCTGTAAAACCTCCTGTTCCAAGTTTGCCAAAATTTTATCTGCAATTAGTCTACAAGATGACATATAAATTACTACTTTTCAAACAATGGATAGACATCAGAATAGCATGGACTTTTATAGGGCAGAACTGTAGCACGAAAATAAAGTGACTGGTACTCTAGCTTTATCTCTATTAAATTACTTTATCAAGAGCACAAAGTAACAATTTTTTAAGCTCAGAGAGACAATCAGTGTGGTTTCTTGCACGTATTACCAGACAGAGGGGAAGTAGTCTGACAGGGAAACGGGGCCTATCTGCCACTCTCCATTACAAAATGGCCTGGCTGTAGGCTGGTGACGACTCAGCTGTCAGAGAGCCCACAAGGCAACTGCTGCTGTTGAACAGACATTCACTTGCCAGTGGGAAGGTTTACGTACATTTTAAAGCAAGAACAAGCAGGACTGTGTGGGATGAATGGCAGGGACATGCTTCTTCCAAGGGGCTTTCGGTGCAGGGACTTTTGGTGTGTGGCATTCCTCCTCACTGCCTCCTTTCCCCGGCTATCAATGAGGCATGCAGCAAGCAACAGCACGGCACAGCCCGGGCAGGGCTCCCGCTCAGAGCCACAGGCCACCAGACATGGAGGAGACCTGTGCAGTGCGCCCACCTCCTCGCCGAGCGGCCGGTGCCCTTGCCACAGCACCTGGGCGCCTGCTGCGCCACAGCCCTGCCCCACACCTCTCCTCAGTGCCAGGGCCCCGCCTGCCCCTAGGCTCCCCCAGAACAGCCCCACAGCCGTGGGGGTCCCTCATCACCTCATCCGCTGCCGGGGCTGGCCCGTTCTGCCTGGCACAGCTGGAAAGGGGGTGCCTCCCTCCTGTTGGAGGGGGTCAGCCTGCTTGTCCCCTGCCCAAGGCATTGGGGTTGGGGAAGCACTTTCAGCGAACCCCTGGCATGGACTCTCAAGAGCTTTCCAGTCCTGAGGAGAAATGCTTAAAAATGCTGCTTGCATTACACATCTTGTTTCCCCACAGTGCCCAGTACTCAACTGCAATATCACAGATTAAAAAAAGAAACTAAAACCCAACAAAAATTCAAGTACTTTTAAAATAATTTTGGAAGTCTTCCACTAACGCAGCTCTGAAGCACACAGTGATGACTCCAAAGGGGTCTGCTCAGCCCTGACATACTCAGAGCAGCTGAATCTGCTGGATCTCTTCTTTTACTTTTTAAAATGCCTCTTAAAATGCCTACTTGAAGTAGAATTAGACATTCTAGAGGCCGTGTCTAGTTCCTGATGTAATTTTGCTGCAATACAGTTGGGTCACAGTCAGAACCAAGAAAGCAAATTGCTCTGAGGACATGGTGTCTGCTACCACCACACCTGGGCACAGAAGTGCGATCCCTCTGTTGTGTTCTTCTCTGGTCACAGAGATAGTTTCAGCTTGTGGTAAAATATCTGTGTCTTATTGGCTTTGATTTCAATTTAAAACATGTTGCATTTTTATGCTTGGAACTGGTTTTGCTTCAAAAAACGGTTCTTGGCACACATGCAGATATCAGTGCCCCCAACAATGGTTTCCTTTCACAAAAGTTCCCAAACAAGGCAGCAACTGTGGGAGGGTGCGTACAAAGTCATCTTTGTAACGCTCTTAAAAAAAAAAAAAGTTTGAAGATCATGTGAGAAGCCCAAACAGAAGAAATTTGAGAAACTCAGCATTATACTTCATAATCCTCTGTGTCTTCACAAAATGTGATGTTTCATTTTTCAAGTTAATGGCATTATATTCTGGACCATATGTTAATCCAGTTCAAATAAAAAAATAGTTGTTACAAAGAAGTTAACATTTATAATAAAGCCATGATGGGACCCTGAGTCAGAGTTTTTATATGAATATGTTCACCTTTTCCTTAAAGTGAGCATCATAACCACAGGAAAAGCTTAGGCTTTATCAGAACATACACTACAACAATCAATTTTTACATGGAGAGAAAACTCAGAGAAAGACAGGATAATAATAAAAGTGATCTGTAAACAAGCCTCTCTGACTACTTTGTCCTCATCAGGTTTGTAGCACAGAATCAGCCATTTTGTTTTCTACTGAGTGACACCTTTTCAAAAGAAAATACATTGTTCACTAAGATAAAATAACTATGAAACAACCACAAAAAGATACAGCTTTTCTAGCAAATACCTTGCACTGTGAACACTCAGAGCTGCACAAAAAAAACCCTCTATCTGTGCATATACATAAAAAGATGACTCACTTAGCAGTATGGTGGAGCCATTCTCAGATATAGTGAAGTCTGAAGTGGGTAAGGAGAGAAAATGGAGGAAAGAGCATCTTTCTACTCAAAAACTAGTATGCAATAATGTTTACCAGAACAGTTTCCAATGTGTAACTTGTCCAGATTGCAAGGATAAATACAACACCCCTAATTCTTCCAAATACTCTGTGGTCTTTGTTAATAGAAATTCTTAATTAACACCTAGATCTATCAGTTTTGTCAAGAAGATGGCTAGTAGAATCACCAGATAGGAAAGTTTTGGACATTCAAATCTAGCTAACACTATCTGTGTGCACATGGCCTCTAACTGTATGTTGGTCTTGTGTTTTGTTTGGGTTGTTTTTGGTTTTTTTTTCATAACTTATTAAATATCAAACTGCTCATAATCAGTACACTGATGATTTCTCAGGCAGTCTTCATTCTGACAATATTCAGTTCAAAGACTTTGCAAAACACTGTTCTTCTAGAAAGCCACCAAATCTCAAAGTATTAATGTCATCTTTCTTAGTAGTGCTTGAACAAAGTCATATTGTTAACGGATGCATGTTAAGCACAATGTATCATTATGCGGTCAAGAAAAGTTTGTGAATCATCTGTTTTGCAGGGCAATTTTCTAGCTGATCAGAGAAAAAGCCTGACTACATTGCATAAGGTCTTCGATCTGTATCATACATCTCTAGCCATGTCCGGTCATAAGGATTTGTCTGGTGATTAGATAGAGGGCTTGCCAGAAATTCTAACAATTAAACTTCAGAAAAGCTGAAATATTTCCCATGGAAGAATGTTTTATCCTACAAAGGGAACTCAGTCCAGGTTACCTTTTTTCTCCATCCTTTTATTGGAGCAACAGGGCCCCAATCCCTAAGGGATTACACAGCACAGCAATCAGAAAAAATGATGATGTTTTAATCGCAATTTTTTGTTTAAAAAATAAAATAGAGTATCAATCAAGTTTCTGCTCAGAAAGCCAAAATTCTTTTGCCTGAGAAATCTATTGCTTCTTTGACCATCAATTTCAACATTTTGCAAATTCTTCCTTTCTACAGTCTATCATTATCAGTTCAAGATCCACTTCATCAATGAAATCCAAGGCAAGCAGATAGACCCAGCTTTTACCATCTCTCTGACAGGCACTAAAGATGATGCTAAAAACCTTCCCACCACACTGTGAGTATTGATATTACATGTCACTGTACAAGGGAGAAACAAGGTGCCAATTTATAATACCATATCATGTACATAATCACTCTATGAGTGAAATGACTTAGTGCAGTTAAGTGAAGATGAACTGGAAATTGTCCTCTCTTCACCCATACTCCTAAAAATCAAACTTTTACAATGTTCATATAGTTTTTGCATGAAAAAATCTCTATAAAACAAACTTAGTAATCTTGGAAGTTTCCATGAACATTAAGTAACCTGTCCACTTATGTTTGGTCCATCCCATGGCTAACACAGGGAGGTCTAATCAATTAAACCACAAATAAATAAGCAGCTGTAATTAAGGTAAAGAATTTTGGGTATTTCTCATTATGGACACTATCTGTATTAACAAAAGCAAAGGCAACAGTGTGGGTCAGCATTTGCTCTAGCAGACAAAAGACATAACATAGATGCTATTATGGGACACCCTTTCTTTTGCTGTCAGAAACCACTACTGCTTCACCAGCTGTTCAAGCTTCTCCTACTTTCACATCTTTTCTAGCATGTTGTCATATTTCACCATTTTATGCACCTGGAGAAAGAGTATCCTAGAGATAGTAATGTTCCCTCCTGGAGAAGGAGGGGGAAACATAGTTCTTTCTTTGGTTTTAAAGAGAAGATAAATTAATTTTTTTTTTCACTTTAATCTGTAATAAATAAGACAGCATTATTCTGTTTTTGTTTTCTGCAGAGTTGAAGGTATTAATGGGAATAAAACCTACTCTTTTCTCATCACCCTGGACACTGATATTGGTGAGCTAATAATGATCAAGTTCAAATGGGAAGGAACTGCAGTTTGGGAAAATATCTGGGACACAGTTCAAACCATAATACCATGGACAAAAGGCACACGTCGACCAGGACTTATAGTGAAAACAATAAGAGTGAAAGCAGGGGAAACACAGCAAAAGTAAGTGTAATGAAAACAGTTTTTCCGTAATACCACCACAGATGTTTGGCACACAGTTTATCCTAGTTCAAATACAAGCATCTGAGTCCCAGCACTCACACCAATGGTGAATTTATTCATGTACAACTTCTGGCTTTCCCCTCTCCCCCTCAGATCAGACTTCATGACTTCTAAGTGACTTAATTTGTTCTCAGGTCAGAAATTAATATAGTGGGAAATGTTCTGGCTCACCACTGCCACTAATCTGAGTTCAAGGCACACTAACTTTGGCTGACAATTTTGTTGATACTTGGGAATAGAGGATAGGGAAGTTAGCACACAGATCCAAGGAAGAATTTTAACAAGTTCTGCAATCCAATTTTTCTACACAATTAATAACAATAACTGATGATAATTTCTGACTTATTTTTAGAATGTGATTATCTCACTCCACAAGGTCCATATGAAATTTCAAAGAAACAAGATACTATGGAAGATAAATATTGACTCCAACATTAAGGCCATGAAAAATTCAAATTCCTACTTACAAAAAATATGCCAAATCTTAATTATTTGACTTTCAATACCTACTTCATAGAGAAACTGAGCATCACCATTCTTGAAAGTACTCATTAGAAGGATCACATGCGGAACTACAGAGTCATCTGATTATTCATTGAAGTTAAGGATTTTATTATAAAATTCCCTTATTTTTGTCTCATTCATTTAAGAGCCAGTCCAGTGGCTGATAGTTGATAACGAATTACTACACTGTGCAGGCTGTATAAGAGGTTCTTAGAGTGATAAACTGTGGAAGCAAAGTTTCAACTACAGACATTTTGAAATTTTTGTAATGGGCAAACAGAATGTGAGCAGTCCTGGAAACCAAAAAGACTATCTATACTTCTACATACCACACTTTCACTGGTATTTGACAGTAGTTTTTGCACTCTGGTTGTGCTTTTTTCTATAGTTTGAATTCAGTGATGTGAATTTTGTCCGCTGATCTCTGAAGTAGCATCAGAGAGTAGCTTTCTGGATAGAAAAAAAATTATGAATGCAAATTGAAGTCTGTGTTCAGGGTTTTTTTGTTTGATGGCTTGTTTTGGTTTTTTTTTTGGCAGGTAGGTTTTCTCTTTTTTTCTTTTTCCCCTGATGATTGCTTTGAAACTGGATCACCAAGTCTGAGTGGCCTTGTTCTCTACATACAGCAGTGCTAACACTTTTGAAACTGCTTATTCACACAGAGATTTCAGCCAGAAGACAGAATAACAAAACTTGTAATAATTCCCACTGCTTTAATCCTTTGAGAAATTTTAACTGAGCAGTTTAATTAAGATTAATGAGAAAAGCATGTCTTACCTTGTAACTGTGGCTTAGTCTTAGAAGGTAACTTTTCCTTGCTACAGTCTCTTTCTTACCAGCACCAGGTGTAACTACTGCAGATTTTCTGTGGAACAATACTTATTGGCAGAGCTGCATCTCCTCGATACTGACACAAAAGACAAATTAGACAATTTAAAGAGATTTTTTTTCATAAGACAATCTGTGTGTGCTGGGGGGCAGAGGAGGGATCGTATTTTCTTGGGTTTTGTTCCCCTGAAAATGTATTTTGTAGGTATTTTGCTCTCCTAACCCAGCACTTGGGACATGCTCCTGCCATAAAAAAAAAAAAAAAAAAACAAATTCTATAACATCTGCTGCTGTTTTAAAAGTGATGATCCCAAATCAGTACTGAGCTAGCTGCCAAAGCAAATTAAAGCATAGTATACACTGCAAATTAGAGAGCTCTGTTTCAATACAGATACCTTGAGAAAAAAGCATGAAGGCTGTGAAAGGATTATGTCAGGTATACTCATTTTTCTAACCAGAAAGCTCCTGTCCAATACAGCTGTGTCAATAACCTGGCACAAGTCAATTACTACTGATGTACTACTTAAGAAGTCCTAGGAAATGGTTAACTGAGGTGGGTAGTTATTATACTAACAAAAAATGATGCTCATATCTTCAGGCACCTAACATTTCTTAGAAATTTTTTTTGCTGCAAGCAGAAGTGTGAGTTTGTGTCAAGATTTTAACGGATACTGATTACGTTCTGTGCAATCTGGGCTTGCCGTGGGAATGGAAATGCCATGTTACTGTTGAAATACTGTATTAATGCTTGAGAGGGGAATGAAAGATTATTAGGTGATTCTAAAAGGAGGAACAAAGGACACCCAAGGAAAAGTATTTTCTTCAAAGAAAAGAGTGTGTGGATTTTGGTCTTCTTGGAAAGAAGAAACATCATGGATCAAAGAATTAGCAATTTTGGAAATTCAATATTAAAAAAAGGTAGTAAACACAAGATGTGTTTTGAGTTGTTTTGTGCTTTCTCAAGCATTTGAACAAACTGTTGACAATATTTTATCTCCATGTACCTTCACCTCACAACGTTTGTGATTTTTATACACATGATAAATTTTCCTGTGTTAGATTATCTAATGACAAACACTTAGACACAACGTAACAGCATAAACTTAAAAAGTAGTTAATAAACAGACTATTATGAGCAATAAAATACCAGATACCAACACATTTGAGTTCCCAATATGGAAAACATTTCTGTAGCATATGTAGTTGCTGATGTTAGCATCCTACATAACTGATTTTAGCAATCTCACAGCTAAATACTATTAGTCCAACTAGTACTAGCAGGCCAAATAGTGCAATCCTGGTAGTAACACAAAGAGTTGAAACAATGACAATGGCCACTGAGAATACAAAGACCAAATCACTGTGAGGGTATGCTATGGAGAACAGCATGCTGTGCAGGATACCAGAAAGAGATGGAGGCATCATGCACTCAGTACACGGGAGTTGCCTACTCCTTTTACTCTGTACCTGCTATCTGGCAGCGATACATCTCTTTCCTCACAAGCCTATAAAAACAATGAGATACCTTCCTGTAAAAGACAGGATAAAGAAAGTCAGATTCAGTGTATCTAGAGAGCACACTTTTATACAGATAGTAGCCCTAAAAAGTAACATTATGCTTACATGCTGTGTTTTCTTTCTAGAATGACATTTTGTTCTCAAAGCATTGACAACGTTCACCTTCATCCAGCCCAAGAGAAAACATTTGTGAGGTGTGAAGATCGCTTTCGGAGACAAAACAGAAAATGAGCAAGAACAGAAAAAACAACTACTCACCAAAATATATTCAAAATACTATACATCTAGTAAAATGTTTTAAAAATACACAGCTATGTTGAATATCCTGATAGTTTCAGAGGTGGTGAAGAAAACACATTAAAAAAAAAATTAGATTTTGTGATGCAACAGTAAGCTGAAATATGTGCGTTGTTCATCTACGAGCCTATTCTCAGAGTGATCAATGAGCAATTTCATCAACAGCAACTGTCAAATCTAAATTGTTTGAAGTTTTAAAAAACACCTGCTCACTAGAAAAAGATTACTATTTTAAAGAATCATTGCCATAAGCCTTTGAAAATTTTCATTTGGTTGGATTTAAGGGAAAAAGAAGCCTCATTTCCAATTAAATACTTTGAAACATTAATAGTGACTACTATCAGTTTCCTAAATTATTTCCTAATGAAGGGGAAGTTGAGTAATTCATAGAAGAAAATATTCCCAAATAGATAACGTTTTGTTAACAAAGAGTTTGAACTTTTTACTTTATAACATTCAGAAACTAAAACGCATGTCAACATACAGAATGCTTGAGCTAACTGTCATAACCCTATGACAAGCCAAATAACTATATCACCTAAAAATGCTGTACTAAACTTTGTCCTACCGGGAAATGCTTTGCTGTTTAACTATTTTAATTAAAGTACTCATTTAAATTACTAGTAATTTAATTGTTTTAATGATGCTTAGTATACTACATGCAATTCTAGCACAACTAAGTTCAGTTAAATTTTGCATTAAAGTAATATTTACCTGTTCAGGTAAGGCCTGAGATTTTTAGATTTTAAATCACTGTATAGCAGATTTTAGCATGATTTGAAACTGCATGAATAAATGAAAATGATAAAACCCTCAAAAATCTTCAGTGCATATAAACAAACTATAAATTCAAACATATACAATTCCCTTGCTTTCTATGTCAGAATATAAACTACAATAAAGAAACATTATTGTCTCAGATTGTTTTTGTTTTATGGTTAGTGCATACTAAAATAGAAATCAATATGTATGTCAGAGTATTTCATTTGTCACTTTGTAATGCTAAGCACAAGATTAATTAAAAATTATGTTTCTACAACTCTGTATTCTGAATATAATTTGTTGTAAATGTTCTCTAAATGGTAAAAAAAAAAAAATGTGCAAGATAGCCCTGAGACCTGGAGCAAAGCATATTTTCCATACCAAGATATTGCAGGGAATTTTGAATCAAAATATACAGAAGTTATCAGGATTAAAGTGAGATTTATTTAAAAAGCATGACAAATGAACAAGCTGAGCAGAGCTAGAGTCCTGCAAGCAATGAACAGCAATCAAATGTTGAATGCAGGCATCTTTGCTGGCCATTCAGAACATTAACTTTTAAAAGCTGTTTTCAGTAACTATCATTCCTTTAAACAGGAATATTCAATACAGAAAGGCTGACTAAATGTAATGGGAACTGAAGCATAATTACCTTCCAAATGAGAATGGTTGTCCTTCCTGAGGTGTAAATTTCAGAAGCTGATCTGATATTTAAAATGGCCACTTGGGATAGCATCCTGATTAGGAGAAATACTTATAGGTTTAGATACAAATTCCATATAAAAGAATCTTTAGATCTTCACTGCAAATGAAGTTATGCTTTAAAAGATTTTGCTCAATGAAGAAAATTGGTTTTTTAAACACGAAAAGTATTTCCACCTTCTATGTAAAAAATTGCAATTTAAGTGATTAATTCCATGCTTCAGGTTGCTATCCCCAATACTTAAATTTCCTAACATAATTATCTGTAATACGTTCTGTGTTTATATAAAAATCAATCGGTTAAATACAATAGCCAGAAGTCAAATCAGGAGCACACACGGAAGAGGGAAATTTCAGCAACAAGTATCCCTGAAAGAGTTAGGTAAGCACCACACCTTGTTTACATGATGGTTGGTTTGTTGTTCAGGTTTGTTTGTTTTGGGTTTGTTTTTGTTTTTTTACACATTTGTAGTAGCTATGATCCACTGGAGAGACTCAATTGCTAGACACCCAGTGACAGCGTTTTTAGGGGCATGAAGTTAAAATGGACTGTATCCTGAAGTATGACAGACAAGGAACAAATGACAATTTGGCCATTTTAGTTTTCCAAAGCACAGTGAAAAATGAGAGAGAAAGAGGAGAGAGAAGTATGTGTGTGTGGCTAACTCAAATTATGGATCTCCCTAGATTGTTTCTAGAATTCAATTTTTGCTTCTGGAAAAAGCTAAAAATCTGCCACTTCTTATGTTTAAGGTTGTTTTGTTCATAAGATATTTGTCTATTTACAGAAGAATTGAAATACTGACATTGGAATTGCACCTACCACTTTAGTTATCACCAACTTTCTAAGCTATGAATTTTGTAAGCTTCCTGAACCAAATCCTACCCCCAACTCCTCAAGAAAGGCTTTCTTCAGAAGATATTGAAGGATGACAGAGCAAGAGACAAAGGCTAGAAGGAACTGGACGGTGCTTCTTCTCCACTGCAGAAACTACAATGTTAGTGTTCCGCTACACCTGAAAAAAAAGCACTAGAGAGTTGGCAAGACAGCTTTTAATGAGATTTGTATGACACAAAATATACATATTCACAGAGCCTTTCAAATCATGATTTTCCTGTAGGTACACATCCTAACGCACTTAGAAACAGTTTAGACATTAAAATTGGCATTTCTTTCACATTACTATCACTTGCTTGGTAAGAAGGCCGATAAAGGGATCTAAACTTCAGGAGAAACAAGCTTGAAAGCATTAGCTCAGGAAAAGCAGGTGGAAAAAAAATGTCAGAGATGTCTACAGTGTGCTGAAATTCAAGTAACGAGGATACTGCAGTTTGAGGATTTCTGAAGTTTCTAGGGAAAAAACATTCTCCAGTTCAACTGAAACAAACTAGTATATCCTCAGATAAGACAATTTGAAAACTTTTAAAAAGTCAAATAGGAAAATAAAAAGAACATTCAGTATTTGAACTCTTGCAGGTATGAAGATACTTATTCTGATGTCATTTTTCACAAATCATATGTCCAAATAAATCCTGTCCCTGTGCTTTGATAGCCATTACACTAATTTCTGACATAAAAATGAAATAAAGCCCCATTTGCAGCATACTCAAAGTCTTACAATGCTTGAACATAACACTGAAGTCATACCTACAACTGCAAGTGCCTACAGTGGTGCCTTACTTTGTGCTCAGTGGAATTATTTCTGTCTCACTCCAAACAACTGAACAGAGACCTTGGAAGCTATCAGGAGCCCACTCCTGTCAGAGCACAACACAGCTTAGAACGACATAATGACTGCTGTCCTTTTAATCACCTCTCTGTAATAATGAGCCTCCAATATTCAGAAGTAAAAATTTCTTCCTTCCTCTTCGCGTATTTTTCCTGAAAGACATATTGGAACATTAATTAAAAGGCAAACTATATCAATGATTTATAGTCTGTACAGTATAAATAAAGTTTCATAGCTTAAAAAGGAGTTTGATGCCCTTCTCGCATTCACACCATTCTGACTATAAATGTTTCTACACCAGAGGTGAACATACACATTTAATGACTAAAACATTAAGAAATACAAGATGAATAAATGAATAGCTACAACTAGGGACTATAAGGTCAAATATTAGAAAAATTACAGCTATTTATGAACTCATTTTTTCCCCCAAACACATTTTAAAATATACACAGAATTTGTATTTTAGATGCTTAGGCATTACCTCTACCTCTCCGGTTCACGTTCCTAGGCAGAAATCTAAATGCAACCACCACCAAATCTATTAGGCACCTATGATACTGATTTGCAGAAGAGCTCTGCTCCAACTCATTTTCTTTTAATACCTTTTGCCCTGACAATGCTATTTAGTTACAAGGGGAAGCACTTCTATAAAAAAAAAAGTCATGGGGCAAAAAAAAAAAAAAAAGTACTGCAAGGAAGGAACTCTGAATATGCTTTGATTACATCAAAGCGTATGTTGCTCAGTTAGGGAAACAGATGTCTAAGCAGGCCATTCTCAACAAACAGCCCTAAGAATGAAAGACTAGCTGGCAGGACTTAGCTTTTAAAAGCAGTCTTATCACTTAAATCAACTACACAACACACACAAAAACAGAGACCCAGCTTAGCAGTTTTAAAACACCTTGCAAAAAGCAAATGTGCTCCTTCTAGAAGTCTTATCCATCAGCTGTGCCTTTAGAATACTGTACTTTAATTCCAGTATTCCTCTTCAAAAATATACCTATTTCAGAAGGTATCATTCAGTAGCTATGGTGCCAGGCTTGAATACCCCACCAGTAACTAGTTTCCACTTTGAAGATAAGAACAGAGAAAGCTTTATTCCTGTAATCATATAAGTAATTTTTAAAGGTAATTTTAGAGCTTTTCCTTAAAAAGGTTACACGGAAACATTTACTCTTACTTTTAACCGTATGATGTTAAAATTGGGAGATGCACTTTGCTAGTGTAAAGATAAGACAATTACTTTTTGGCATGACAGCCCCTTCCCAGCAAGAGCCAAAAATTAAGCAGAAGTAGAATCTGTATATTCCCTTTTTGCTTCCAGGGTTCAAAAAGTAAATGGATCTTCAGAAGATGATTTCATCATCAAGTCTATTTATTAATGCATTTCAAGTTTCAAAAAACCTTACATATCTTTGCACAATACTTTATTTTTTGCATTTTTAGTAAAAATTTCCAAAGTGAACAAAAAAGATACTGTATAAAACACAGTGGACATGAAATCGACAGTAGTATTCCATTTCATTGTCTTGAACTTTCTTTCGGTTTTACCACATCTTGACTTGCAGTGGAGAGTTCAGTGCACATTTCTGTTTTCAGAAAACATTTAACTTAGACTCAAAATAAAATAGGGCAGCATTTGTCTGCCAAAACCCTACCACAGGATAACATTACAGGCAAAAAATTTACATGTTCCAAAGTCTACCACACTCAAGAAGTTACTAAGAACCCTTGCTGAATAAAAGTCACCATTTTAGAAATGCAAACCCACTTCCAATCTTTGCACAGTCTTAAAACAAATGTATTTAAAATGACTTAAAAGCAACTACATACACTTCTAACTAGTTAAGATCATTTAGAATTATTTATATAGTCTATTAGACTTGGGGTTTCATGTACAAAATTTGTCTCTAAACCATGTACAAAAAGCTGTATTTTGAAAAAGTTACCACATACTGTACAAGTTTACAAGGAAGAGATCCCATTATATTCTGTAACATTTTTGGCCTTGCTGGCTTGCGTCACATTATGAGAATGATTGTGTAAACCTTATACTCTTAAAACAAAAACAAAAAACAAAGGAAGCCTGTCCAACCCTTAGTACATTTTCTCCTAAGCAAAGCCAGGAAAATTATAGCCATTTGCATCTCTAATTAGCTTGGTGCTTTTGGAAAACAAGCAATAAATATATCACAAGCTTAAACATTTTGTAATGCCCCCTTTCATCTCCTGCATAGCAGTAAGCACCTTAAGACATCTTTTGTTTCCTCTTTCAAAAATGCCAATTATTTACATTCGTAATAAAAACTTTGGAATGGGACAATGTGCTGCTGAACTTCACTACTGGTATAAAATGAGGGAAAATTGGTAGACACTACAATTTTAACTCTGCCACAGTAGCTGGGCAAATCACTCTACTTTAGTGGTTATCAATCAACAGTATCATGCTGAAAAGTTATCCAAATACCTGATAAATTAAAAAAGAAAATAAAAACACTACAGCTTTTTTTTTTTTCCCACATCCCTCAGAACGCGAACTGAATTATCATACTGTAAGATTATCTGAACAGCCCAAATAAACTGGTTGCAGATTTTAAAACAAGTTGAATAACAGGCAGAATTTTCTAATAAAGCACGGAAATATTTAATCTAACTATTCATTATTTAACTGAATAATCAGACAAATTAAAAATATTTATGCTGAGCTACAAGAAATTATTAACAGATAAAACATTTTCGAAACATTCCGGCATTTGCAAAGTTTGCAGAACACCTGTTTTATCTCTAAAAGACCATTCAATCTTGTATGCTATGTCTTAGCAGCTGTTTGATAAAGATGAAATGAGTGTGTGAAACAACTTTGATCATGGTAAAAAAAAAGTTTGATTTGATTCAAAATTGCTGTGTAAAGCATCACAGGATCCTTGACCATTACACACCATCATCCTCTGTTATCCTGAGTATGTCAATTAAACAGTAATTTCTTCATTAATAGCGGAAAAGTTTTATAATACAAAGAAACATCCATATTGCAATTCTCTTGTTTACAATTGCACACAAGTACGGGTGTACGTTAGAAATACATGTCTGCATATAACAATGTATATACATTGACAAGTAACGTCTCCAATGCTGAGGTGGTCTAGCTTCCTAGCCTTGTCTGGCAGTTGAAAAAAAATATATTTTTTTCAATTCTTCAGTAGAAGTTTTACTACAGCCATATTTGCCTGCAAGTGAAGAAAATGCAGCAATGAAGAGCACAGAACGGGGAAAGAATCACGATACTCCAGGACTTTGTGCCACTAAATTAAAAATATGCAAGAAAAACACATTTCTTCTTTTTGAGCTGGAAGATTCGCTCATTAAAAATTAACCATTTCCAGTTGTTTTGAGGGCATATCATGCTTTTTTTTTTTAGCTCTTCAATTTTTGAAAGTTAGACTGGGGACAATGACTTATTAGGTTTTCTTTGGAGTGAGTTTTCCCATTGTAGGCACTAGGAAGAACCAAGGCAAAAAGCTGCAGTCAACGTCTCATATGTCCCATCTGATAACTCTCTCGGGGCCTTTGCCGCTGTGGTGGCTGAGTGGTTTGTGGTGGTCTCCTCCTTTTTAAAGTGCCTGTTTCAAAGAAAGGTACACATTATTAAAATGAATTTAGAAAAAGAAATTACTTCCAGAAAAGTTGCCCTGGCCATGCAAATTAAATATAACCATTTTTCTGAAAGGCTTCAGATTTAGACCTGCAAGGTTTTAAACAGATGATTAACTGCCTGGAGTATTTACACAATACATTTTATCTCAACAGTAGTTCCTTAAACAGGCTGATTCTTACAAAATGTAGCATGGAATAGGAAAAAAAGTAACTCTGACTTCAAAAGCTTTCTTTTGATATGCATATTATGTTACAGGAAAATAAAGCAAGAGTTACAGTTTTATGAATTGTTTCACTGGTATGAATTGCATTTGTAGTTTCACAGTGCCAGAATAAGAACTGTAGGTTCGGACACCTGAAATTTCCCTTTAGAACAAAATAGTTCAGGAGAAAACATTTCTCTATAAATTTAATTACCTCGTGTACTCACCTGGAAGTGGTTTATGAGGAGGCAACTTTGGATTACTGCTTGGAGTATGAACACTGCATATCTTAATGAAACCAGCCATTAACATGATCAAGGCAATTCCCATAAGCAACACTGCCCACCAATAAGCCTAAAAACAAAAAAATTATTTGGGGGGGGCTGGCACACATGCACGAGAGAGAGGGGTCATTGAATATGGCTTTCCTTTGCCTTTTAAAAGAAGTCATCAAAACGCTGTTCTGAAACATCACTTAAAAGACCATAACACTTCAAAGAAAAACATCCCTGAAGTTCTTACACAAAAAAACCCCAAATACTTCAAATTCATTCTATTATCAGAACAGTATTTCACATAAGATACACTACAACAGAGCTATATAAGCCTAAAACAATCAACAGCTTACACAAAATTGACTATGCAGCTGTATAATGGTGTTTCATTGTAGCTCTCCTCCCAGTCTATTATTAGGAAAGTGTCATCTAGCGCAATAAAAATAAGAAATGCTAGAGATCAATATATTCGGCTCCTTAAAAGAAATGAGAGCATTCAAATATAGAGTTAAAATGGGAAAACCCAGTAAATTAAAAATGTGAATATTAACAAAAAAACAGTGAAGTGACTAGAGGTATTAACACAAAATATTTACTTGTTTATTTGTTTCCATTCCCTTCAATCTGTCAAAATTATTTGCTGCACTCAAGGTGCTTATAAATGAACTAGTAAAAACAAAGACTGATTATACTTTGAAGAATGCTGAAGTAGTGTATATATACAGCAACACCTACCAACTGTGAATATTGTTTAACAAGAATATTTTACATTAGACTGGTAAGATTAAAAAAAATACTTACCACAACCCACTCTGCAATATTTTCATACAGCTCCGGATTAAAAATTGCTTTCTTTAATCTAGCTAGAGGGCCATCAGCATCTACTAGCCGACACCTCATAAACACATCACAGTAGCCTTTGAAATCATTACAAGGAGATCCAGGTTGCAAAGTAATAGTTTTACGACCAAAGTATTTCTCCCACTGGTTAGAGCCTGTACTTGCACAAGTAGCTGGGTCCACTGAAAAGTAAATACAAATAAGATTAATTGAACCGTTACTATATTAAAACACACGTGCATGAATACTTTGGTGTTCAATTGTTCAAAATGCTTTTGAAAAATTTCAAGTTTCTATTAATCTGTAAAAAAACAAAATATATTGTTTATTTCCTACAAAATACAATGCAATGTCTATCGGAAACTAAGTATGAACAAAATTGCAGTACGCTCTCAAGTTAACAAAAACCAAAATATAAACACCGTGAGAAGATTCCTCAGATATCTACTGCTATATTTATGCTTACAATTCGGACAAATCTTACTTTTTCTCATGCAGCAGACATGACACAATTCTCTATCATCCTTGCCATCTGAACTAGCACATGTACATTCCTCCAAGCCATACTTCTCACAGATAGAGCCAGCACATTGCTGTTTGAGACAAAAGCATGAGAACACAAAAATCAATTTCACTTAAGCACACTGACATTAGGAAAGATATTAATTTTTAATAGCTGAAAGCATAATCGTAGGTCTAAAGATGCTTATCAATAAAAACAATAGCTTGAATTTCTTCTAAAGTTTATAAAACAAAAAATTTACTACAATGATTCAATTGCAGTGTTTAGGCTTATTTGATAATTTTTTTAAAGGTGATTTACCCTATTTTATTTTTTAACACTGTATCTTCTTTTAGGGCCTCAGAGTACCGTGCAAAACACTCACAGCACTGCAATTCACACTGAAACGCGATTACTTAAAACCATGGTTAGGAAAATAAATCAAAAGCACGGCTTCAAAAAAAGCATGTCTCAGAAAAGAATAACAGAAATTAATGCAGGAAAGATTCTGTATGTAATTCCACTGTGGGAGGACCCTTCAAATTCAAATAAAAAAAAATCAGTGTATTTATAATCTTGTTTCAAAATCCAGTAACTATATAAAGACAATTCCTCTGTCTTTAAGATGACTCTAAATTAGCTGAAAAATTATTACAAAGCAGTATCATTTGATTAAAAACATGGACTGTGGAAAACAGAATTACAGCAACACCAGTTACAGCTCTTTAAGAGGATTACTGTTGCTTGTTTCTGCTTCCAAGTAAACATAGATCAATTTCTAAGAGACTTTCCATCAATATTTCATAGCAACTGCCATGGACTCTTTAACCCAGGAAACTAATGGCAGTTCACAGTAATGCTATATGCTTTCACATCTGTGTTACATGCACATGGGTGAAGGAACTATATATTTTCATTAAACCAAATTCAACTTGTATTGATAGGATATCTAGTTTTCTAAGGCAACAAAATTACTTGACCAAGACTGAAGAAAAATGAAAAGATGAAACTAGGAAATGAAACACTTTCATATTCCTGATTTTTACAAAACACTTTAAATGGAACTTTCTCAAATAGTAAAGCTAGCTTGATATTTGTTACCTGCTTCTTAATATTTGGTGTACCTTCACAGCTATTTTGATTGAAACAAAAAAAAAAATCAAACATTTTTATTGAAAAAAAGAGATTAATCTTACACTCTTCTCCATTAAATACTGAAACCATATCACTTCATAATACAGTGCCTTGCAACAAACAACTGCAGTTGCATACAATTGTAGAAAAAAACCAACATACCCCATTTATGCAAACTTGTGTGTGCCTGTTGCAATCTGTGAAGTTTGGTTTAGGCTCAGATGCTGGACAGAGAGCACTGACACCATTACACATTCCTTCTCTTGCACAGTCAGAATCATTTCGGCACTTATCAGTCTTCAGTTTGAAATTACATTGTGCAGTACAGCAGGGGCCTTGACTAGGGCTAGAAATAAACAGAAAACATGGATGTAAAGAAAAAGCATGAACGATTCCAGAAGAACTATTCATCCTGAAACCTACTCAAACACTCAACATATTTCTGATTTGTGCTAAATAAAATGTGAATTGAAAATAATTTTTTCCATCCCTTAAGGTAACAAAAGGTTACTGCACTGAGTACAGATTTCTTAGTCATTGTAGTAACCAATTAAACTATTTGCATTACAGTAGAAAAACAGTACAAGCACATCTTAAAGTAAAATATATAGAAAACAGCAGCATTTCAAAGTTTGTATATATAAAACATTCAATTAGCAAGACAGCAAAATTAATTCAGGAACAACTTATTAGTTTGATAGTATCAGTTTCAATGTAATAAGTCAGTCAAGATTTATCTGGCACCAATTAACATCCATAAGAATTTTTTTTTTCCTACTTTCTGCAGCCATACCACTTACATTGTTTAAATAAACAAGAAAAGGGAAGGAGACAGGTCAGACCTTGTATCAGAAATCATAGTCAGCATACAAACAGATTTTGGGGGAAGGAAAGATTTGTCAAAGAAGCCATATAGCTTCACTGGTTCCCTCAAAACACTTCAGCTCCTTTCTGTCACAGACGTCAAAGCACCTGAGCCCCGTATGCTATGTACACCAGTATATTACACCCATATATCTGGTGAAACAGCAGGAAACAATCATTTCTCTTTCTGAAGCTGTGTTTCAGTACATACGCCATTACAAGCAGCAGCAGAGTGAAGGTTATAAAACATATGTAACTACTTGATTAAAGCTCAGCCTCTGAGTTCTCATCTCAAATTATTCTGTATCTCGACACTATTCACAGTGTGCTCATTGGCATTCAGTGGACACCAGAAGATAGCACAGACCTGCAGGTCAGGATCTCTCTATTTTAAAACTATTGCACGCTAAGAAAAATCACTCATGTCACACATGAAATAGACTAAAAGACATGTAAAGCAGCTGGATAGATACAATAGTTTTCCTAAAATGTATTTTAAGATGTTATTTATTTGATCCATTGGATCAATCAATCCACTTGGATTTGCTTTACATGTCTCTGGGAACCTCTTTGCACAGCAAAATTTTCAATCTTAATAGAACTATAAAAAAGGGAATCCTAAACCAAAAATGATGCAGCAATTAATACTTAAGACGGTTCCAGCAGAGCATAAAGCTAGACTACAGTCAGCTGAACACAAGAGAGCAAAGAAAGGAGGTGGCGGTTGCACCTGGTGTACTCAGAAGGAAACAGCTCCTCACCGTAGGTGCAACAAAATCTCAGAAACCAATTATAAAACAAGACAATGTAAGGCCTTTATTTTGGAAGAAATAATAAGAATTTGCAAAGGCGGGGGCGGAAGACATGCAAAATTATTGCAATTATGAATTGACAAGAGATGGTCCTTCTACCATTGCTACACTGTCAAATACATTTTAACAGTAGATGCTACTTTTACTGCCACTCCCAGGATGACAAAGATAATTTTTAGGTCAGGAAATTTTAACTAGAACAAAACTGTGTATGTTGTATCAAAGAATTGAGCTGGTTTAGACTTAAAAATAATAGTAGTTGTCTCTTCATCTTTGGCTAAGTCTAACCAGACATTAGATTTATGTCTGTCTCTAGAGAGGAAAAAAGCTCACACCTTTAATGTGAAAAAAATCCACTTAAGTTTTCAGATGAGCTAAAAATTTAACATGTATCTTAAGTAACGGAACTAAAAGATAGAAGTTGACTTACTTCACTGTAAGTCTTATGATCTTTAAAAGTTCCTCTTACAAATCACTGTGTACACAACAATGCCAAGATACAAGGTGACTTAAAAACATAGTGTAATTTAATTTATAAAACAAGCATTTATTAAAAAAATACCAATCAACTATACCCTTCAGTCATCTTCCAGTTAGGCAATGCTATAGAAATGGCACTAGGATAGGAACCAATTTCATAATAGCCTCCATTACCCTTCGGGCAATTAATACTTTCCTGTACCTATTGTAAAAACAGCATCCTGATCATGTTTTTCTGAACCATACAGGTTTTGCAAGACTACTGCACAACACATTTCTGATAAAGATAACAGAATTTCAACATATTTTTCTGCACTGAGTATTGTGATATGTCAGCATTGATACGATCCAGTGCTGTATTTTTTTTTTTCAAAAGCTAGAACAGTCATTAAGGGAAAGCAAGCTACAATTAGCACCAAGAGCTGCATAGCATAATTGTGCTTATGAACTTCTCACTCACTGTATAAGGCATTTTAAAGAAAATAAATACTTTCAGAATAATGCACACAAACAGATTCAGATAGTAAAATACCAATTACAGGTACCAATAAATCCCCAAAATCAAAAAGTGTATGTAACAGACATGCACAATACCTGCAGTATTTGTCTGGTTTTAACTTGCATTTTTTATCTTCTGATTGGTTTGCATCATAACAGCATTCATCTTTACACTGGTCACTGTATCCACAATCACACTGTTCTCCTTGTTCAACCAGTCCATTACCACAGATGGGTTGACCAGACTCTGAAAAATGCCAGTATATTTATGTACAAAGCAGTATAAAGAATATGCAAATAGACTTATAAATGTTAACGTTGACTTGCAACAGCAATCAGCTACTCATGACTGAAAATGCCTTGTCAAGATGGACTTCAGACTAGGACTCAAGTCAACTTGCATTATTTGCTTGCCACCCAGCTTAGTCATTCCAATTCATAGAATTTTAAGCCTCTGAGTAAAAGGTTTCTGCTGATAACAGTGAGAGTTTCTTGGGGAGATAGGAAATCAACAGTGATAAGAGGAAGTTTTCTGCTAAGCCTCCAGTGGAGCAGCATCCTTTCTTGCACTCCTCCTCCTTTAACAGCCTGAGGACCTTATGGCGAAAGCTGATGGTACCGGGGTAAACTACTACTACTCCAAAACCCAAACCTACTCACTGCAGAATCTCACAATATTTGTGAGAACTCGCACATCACAGACTCCAGAAAGAAAATTCCTGCAAAATCCTTATTTTTAATGCTTAAACAGAATTTCCCATATTTTAATTCGTGCTTCCTACCTCTTGTCCTTTCAGTGGGCATGACTGAAAACAGTCTCGCCCTGCTTTCTTTACTCCCTCCCACCAGGCATTTATAAAGACAGACAAGACCCTCCTCCCTCCCCAGCCCTCTCTCCTCTAGACTAAACAGTCTCAGCTCTTGCAGCCTCTTCTCATACATCAGATGCTCCAATCCCTTAATAATCTTTGTGGCCCTTTGCTGGGCTCACTCTAGTACATCCCTGTCTTTCCTGTACTGGGGAGCCCAGAACCTGACACCATACTCCAGATGTCAAATTCAATTCTTTCTTTACAGAATATTTCAGTAAACAAACAAACAAAAAAAGATAAATAAAAAAGTAAAATAAAAATTAATAAAATAAATTTCTAATTAACCATAATAGTAATAGCTTAGTCATTCTGCTTTCAGGATGACTAAATACATACCAACAAAACAATTATTTCTCTTTTTCTCAAGAACTTGGCTGATATTTCGAATGCTACAGATAGAGAACTTGTTATTGTTAAGTTTGTCCCCAGATGTAGCTCTTGCATACATGATGTAATTGCCATTTTCTTTCTGTCCCAAGTTCTTGGACTCTCCTGGAGTGCACTCCATTCCAGAATCATGCTGCAAAACAAATAGTTTTAAAAATATTTCCGTCAAGGCAGCTTCTCTCATTTCTTGCCATCTTTTTATACATGTGCAAAAGTAATCTGATTTGGTAACCTTAACACAGTGAGAATAAAAGGTTCATAAAAACAAAACACCATCTTATACTCTAAGGTTTCTTGGAACACAAAGAGTATACAGAAGAAGGGTTGTTTTGTTTTTCTTTTTTTTGGTGGTGTGTTTTTGTTTTTTTTTTTTTAACCCAGACAACAGTAGCAAGTGTCTCATTTCTTAAGTTTTAGCTTATTTGCATTCTTGGTAATGTATACCTCAAGTGCATGTCCTGGGATGAATACTGACTCGAAGAAGTTGCTATCTCCTAAAAAGAGTAGCTTTATGATCACAAAAGGGTAATAAGTATTCTGTGGAATAAAAGTAGGAGGAGTTAACTGAAACAGCAGTCCATTCTTTTTGCTTGTTTTGAGGGCGGTGCAGAGAGATCTTCAGAATAGAGCAGAAGTCTGTTTCTGTCAGCCAGTGACTAGATGTATACAATATCCAGCATGATGAATGAAATGCATTACAGGCTGGCATACTAGCAATTAGCAGACTGACAACATATTAAGATGCTAAGTGTAAGAGAAACTCTGCTGTTCTCATGCATCCAACTTTCCAGAAATACAACCTATGTCTCCAAAAGAAGTAGGTAAATTTTAAAATTTTCAACACAGTTGAGAGAACTACATCATTTATTATAGTTTGGTAGAACCAAACATGTACTTTCACATATTTCCCTGGATCAAACGTAACTTAGAGTAAAATTAAAAGAACTATCTTCCAGGCTGATCCAAAAGATGTTTCACTCAGTGGGACTGGTTTTTCAGTTTCATGTGGTCATATTTTCAGTTACACTTGGAAGGCTTGTTCCCTCTCAGAGCAGTGGTATTGGGGATTTTCAAGGCACATGAAGAAAGCATTCACATATGAACATCTGTTTTGGAAGAACTCATCATTCCCGTCATATCTTGATTTCATTTTACTTCCAAGAGTAGAAAGCCTATATACTTAAGTTTAAAAATAAAAAACCCAAACCAGAAAACTTGGTTCTCATCTCCAGCAAAACCAAAAGCCTCATGCTTTCAGCTTGCCACAAACAAATCATGTCCCTAAATGACTGGAAGACAATTTTGCTCTAAAATATTGTTCTTGGTATCTCAATCCTCTCCACAGTTTTCTTCCATAAACTTCTAAGTATAAATAATTGAACATAAAAAAGAGCCAGTTCTATCTTCACTCGTTGAATAAAGTGTCATCAATCAATTTTGCATTGATTCTTCCTCCTCTCTAGGATAAACTAAAATACATTTAAAAGATGTGTGTGACCCTAATCTTCAATAAAAAACAGGGAAGTTTTTAGGTAATAATAATATAGTCCCTTTATAAGAGACTGAACTAGTAGAAATAAGCAATTCACAAAATCCACTGTTGCACCAGTGTTGTCAAATACTCATAAAAGAGGCTTAGTTCAGCGATCTGTTTTGTTTGTATACAGCATATATGCACATATGCAGGCATGATCATATTTTTCTTGTTTATAAGTAAAAACTCCATTCGCAAATCAAGTGCTTCAAAATGGTTGAAAGCGAGTTAACAGACAAATAGTAATACTCACAGGTGAACCAAAGTTATGCCCAACCTCATGAGCAAAAGTAATGTGAGAAACCTTGGGAGGAACATGAGAGCCATAGTTCTGAACAGTGATGATTCCAGTGTTCAAAGACTTCTTCTTACCATCAGAATACAGTTTGCTCTTTTCACATATTCCACCAGAGCTCCCTGCATTTAGACAAAAGCACAACAGTTAGTCATTTAAGAAAAGAATTACTGTGTTACTTTTCTAGTGACATTTAGAACAAGAAACAGCTCGCTTCCTCAGTGGACGCTTATGGACTAAGAGCTCTTCTGCGTAATTAATATTAACTGAACTTTGAAAGTAGATTAGATTTATCCACACTAATGCCCTCAGCACTGAATGGATACATTCACACAAAAAGTTAGCTGTTTTAAGATAGCTATTAAGTAAGAGCTATTTTGGGCTTTCACTGCACAGGCAAGCCCTGATTTCATCATATCTGTAGTATAAGACCAGCAGGGTGCAATGTCCAATACAGGTAGCCTCAATCTACATCCCATTTGGATTTCACCAAGTAAAAAAAACGTGCAGTAATATCACAGGAGATCCTCTCATGGCAAGAGCATTTATATAAAAATGCCCAAGATTAGCTATATATTCTTGTCAGCAAAGGTGACTCATTTTTCCACTGTACAAACTAAAGCTGAAAATGCTTTTGATGTGTGGGTTAATCAGACCCATATTTAGAAGGTCAACAATCAAATGCATCACACTTCCTGTTTGGAAAAGTCTCTAAATTGTGACTTTAATTTCACCAAATTTTTCCATAACTTGAGCTTGTACTGAGTCATTATCAATGTTCTAAAATTCAGTTATTCTACGGCTAACATAAATGGTGTCTAAAAAAAACGCTAAAGAAGTTTCCTTGCTTTCTGAAGTAAAATTTCATTTTAGTGAAACATCCCATTATGTCAGAATGTGCGTTAAGGATGAAAATCTCTCAAAGCAACTTAATTTTTCTCAATTACATTTAGTTTTGGAAGCAGTGTTTATGGAATGCACATTCCAATTCATCGTGTGCTTGCTCAGTCTATACACTAGACCAGTCATCACAGACCCAGTTTCTTATTTACATAGGCCACCTGTGTATTATTTCTCCTATGGTTCTTCCACAGTCACTAAGGTTAGTCCACACAGGTCCCTCTACCATACTACACTCATGGGTCCACTGATCTGTTACTCCTCTGAATACTCTATAATACTTATTTGAGCATTTTAATCTCCTAAAATCAAAGACTGAGGGACTGCCATAGCACAACAGTGTTCCACATAGCTCCAGTACTCTACAACCAACGTGTGCTTCAGAGGAAAGTACAGCAGTAAACAAAGTGAGGTTATAATGTATAGCTACATCTCATGAATGGTTTAATGTTTCTTCCAAAATTACCCAAATTCTGTTAAAGCTCTTGAAAATGTTCTCATAAAAGTATCCAGTCTCTTGCAAAGTCTCATAGAACCTGTTGTTCTTCAGCCTAAATCTTTATTATATAGAAATCACTTGAGGGAAGAAACAAAGGAAGGCTGTTCCTTCTGAACTTCTGATTTTGATTTCTGTGAAAGTTTCCACAATTTGGAAATTGTGCTGAGCTATAATTAAAGAACTTGTATTTACTCAAATTTAAAGACTAACAACTTTCAAATATATAATTTTATAATACTAATACATCCTATAAAACTAATACATCCAGGACAAACATTTTGACATGCTGAACACAAAGACCATTGTCTGATTTTTTTTACATCAAGAGACATACTTCAGACCCAAAATACACAACTATGTTGAAACTATAGAAGCAATTCAAGAAGAGGAGTCACACAGTAATTATTCAGGTATCTCCCAGAACAAGATCTCACCGATTTTACTTTACTAAAAAAAAAAAAAAAATTGCTTCCAATACTATCTAGAAAACCTAAGGGTTCTGGAGTGTAGTTCTACTACAAAATTCAAACTGCATAGTTGTAAGTTCTGTTTATGTATAGCAGAAATACTTGTTTCTTCTGTTGCTTTACTGGTCACCCATACCCATCATAAATAAAAAGCTATCCAAGTAATACCACCTTTGTCTAACAAAAGAAATATGCTTTTATTGTTCAGGTTTTGCTCATCAGAAAGACACAGACTAATTGAAGTGACACGATATGCTGTTTATATTTAAAAAAAAAATCAAACCACACCCAACTAAAATTGTGAAAAGTTGGGTTATGAGATTTTTGTCTATTTGCTGTCAATACAAATGACATAGTTTCTACCTTTCTTCTCTGTACCTACCTACAATACTTCATCTCATAGTGCTGAAGGTTTGGATATAATTACCTGAAGGAGCTCCAACCCAAGCCAGACCAAGGACTCCATCATCAAAGTCACGGTCTGTAAACACATAGGCCAAGCAATAATCATCATGATTCTGTTCAGAGTTCAGTTCCAGAAACTTTTCCACACCAATATTAGGAAATCTGAAGGGATTGGAAGAGTCCTTCTCATCTACAGTTGTGTTAATCTAAAAGTAAATTGAAACAAACTGTAAGACATGATTCATTTTCACTTGACTTGTAAATACCAGCTAAGAGGCTTACTGTTGTCAATACCTTGTTACATTAAATAGTTAAAGATATTGTGAAATATTTATAGGCCTTGACAAATTACCACCCCAATATCTGGAAAACCAAGTTCTACAATAAATAAAGAATTGCATTTGTGTAGTAAATCCCCACTCTTATTTCTTTTTTTTTTTTTTCCCTTTCCATCAGCACCCGAAAGTTTATATTTATCCTCTTAAATCATCACTTTTAGAAGGAACTTTCAACCTGGATAACCATTATCTATTTTAGTATTAAAGTTTTTGGACAGCAATACAGTCTATTTGCCACACAGTCAACACTGCTGAAACATAAGAAGTTGATTCCTATAAAAATTGACCACAGCTTAATAACAGAAGTAGCATGCTTTTAACAATAAACACTAAACCCAAACGAAATAAATGGGTTAGGGAACCATTTACTACAGAGAGACTAGTGTTATGAAATTACTAATAATAAATGGTTACAAGTGAACAGCAACAGGACTTTTGAAAAATACAGCCTCCAAGCAATATCAGTGAAGCTACAAGTATTTCCAATACAACTTACTCTTATTCGTTTCACCATGAAGCTGATGTTACGGATTCCTGAGAAATCTGTTGACTGGTAAATTGTGTCAATTGCTTTAACATGGCTCGATATCTGTCAAAAACGAAAGTATCTACAGTTCAAAGATCTATGCACTACACAATAGCTAATCTTAAATAGCAACAACTGCAAGGCCTATACTTTTACATAGAAGACATTGTGCCATATGAACTCAACAGGCCTTTTTAATCAAATGCTGATGGCAAATAATGGAAATAAATCACTACATAACCTAGTATCTGCATTGCCACCATGCCAGATAACAGTATTTTGGCATTTGCCTTTTTTTTTTTTTTAAACACTTAATTCTATCAACTATTCAGATACCTGTTTGTGATACTCATTCGATTCATTGCTACAATAAGATAGCACTGTAGTTAAAATTGTATTCAAAACCCTGCTTTTCTTTTTTGAGAAAAAATTCACTTGTTACAGCATTATTCTTTCGTTTCTGGTAGAACACAAATGTGAAAAAAAACCTGATCATTTACCTTTTCCAAGAGGACGCAGAAATGCTAACACATTGAAAACCTGATTTTCAAGGTGACTTCAGAGCTTTGGAAAATGTTACTCAAATTGAATTGCGTATGTACAGTGTGATGAATAAACAGTAAAAGTCAGATTTGCAAGCGGCAGCGAAACTTCAGACTTAAAAAAGGTATGTTAACATGCTAGTTATATTTTTAGCAAATGAACAGCAAAAAAAAAAAACCACCACAAACTTTTTCCAGTTAATAGTATATTGACAAATGAAAAGCATCTGCCTTTAGTTGCCACTGCTTTTTTAACCTTCCACTACATCAGACACTACAGGAACAGATCTCAGTGTCATCAGCTCACAGTTTTTGAACTAAAATTTCAAATGGAAGGCTATGCAAGTGTTAACACAGAGGCTTGGCAGGTTGTCAAACAGACTAGAACTCTTCAGGAAGTATTATTTTTCTGAGTAAGAATTGAGAAAAGTCAGACTGGAATTCTTGCTCAGAGGTGCTAAACAAACCAGAGCTGCCATTATTAACTAAAGGAAGCACAAGTGCCCATGAATTCTGTCGCAGATACACAGCATCTTTTTAGTGAAATAAAAAAGCTGTTTCAATAACATCAAGATCACTGTAACAAATGAAACAAGACATTCTAAAGTAAATAAGCGATAATATACACAATTAAATTACATGAAATTTATCAGAAATACACAAATAAAGTAAAAGTAGCACATTTAAAACAAAAGGATTGGATATACCTGTGCAATTACAGCTTCCCTTGTTCCATAATGCTTATAGAACAGATGATCAGTCTGAATATACAGCTGACATGTATTTTTTTCAGCCTGAGTGGCACGCTTTTTTCTTAAAAGCTGTGGACCATTGTTCTTAGGCTCTTCAAAAGGCTTCTACATATACACAGGAAAAAAATGTATTAATTTTGTAGACCTACATGCTGCACTAGATTACCTAAAAATAGCAATGGATTTTTCTAAACATACTCCACTAATACAAACATTTTCATTCTTTTTCTTTAACCCACAAAGTTTCATGAATCTTGAATTAAACTAAGCATGTTGTAGCTAGTTTTCAAGTATGCCACCTCTTTTTAATGATATCTCAGTCAAACCCTTCTGTGCATTTCATTTTATATTACAAAAGGCAGGCAATGTGAAACATTTTTTCATTCATGTGATGTTTGGAATTTTTCATAATCCTTTTCTAAGATGAACAAACAGGTTATAGATTAGAAGAAGAGAGTGCTGTGGGACTTAAATGCACCCTCCTTAACACAGGTTGTTTCACACTGCAATTACCTTAGTCAGTTGCCTTGGCAAACAGAAATACTTAAGCACTTCAGCATGGAACCAATGGCACACTAAACATGAAGTTAAAATAATGCTCATTAGTCAGACCAGTATCTGCTAACACATTTGGCTTATGGTATTCACTGGCTGATGTCCCACTCTCTCCATGAAGTTTTCAAAGTAAATTTTTGGGAAAGCATGTTATTGTTACCAACACTGAATTGTGTAATATGGTTTATAATTCCTGGAGTCACAATGTAAATAAACTTTAAGTTGCTGATGCTATTTAACAAGCCATATTGCATAGTTTTGTTGGCATATACTTAACTGACACCACAAAATGATGCCAAAACTTGAAACAGCTCAGAACATAGCTAACGCTAAGAAAACTCAGTAATTTACTGTTTCAAAGTGTTGAAAAAAAAAATCCAATTTCATGACAAGCAGTGCAAACCTGAAGGCAAAAAAACCTGCAGGACTCCAAACAGATACGCAAGTCCCTTCCATAGATCACTTACCTCCTATTACAGGCAAGCTGTAGCATGCTGTAACCTCTTCAATATTTCAGTATTGCTAGTAAGACCCTCCCACTCATATCACTTTGTTTAGCACTGAAAGCACTCAAATATTACAAGTGTGTTACATTAACATAACTTGAAAATCTGAAAGTTATTACTCTTTAAGGACCAATACATTACTTAGAGATCAAGGGATCTTGAAACCTTTCCTTCTCAACTGCAATAAAGTATATTCCTCATCTCAAGCTTGATTTCCACATCCATCTAAAATTCCAATTGTTGAAAAATTTGAGATCGTGTAGGATTCATTAAGCCTATGAACTAGCATGTCTATGCTGTAGAAGCAATGACATAAAAGAATTTAGAAAACTTATGTTAATAAGAAACCTCTAGCAATAATTTAAATACCTCACAATTTGAGGGATGACGACTGACCAAAAGTAAAAGACAACATAGAAGAAATAGGAAGTTGTTACACTAATTTCTAATCAACATAATCCATTAGCCTGTGTTGTACCTCTGTTATTGGTTCTTCTATACCAGTCATCTGGTACTTCTGCATTCTTTCAAACACTGAATGATCTGCACAACCTCCTTGTGGTCCATATTTATGTGGATATTCTAAAAAGAGGAAGGCCAGGTTGAGTTTTCAAATTCCAAGTACAAGTGCAAAATATGGCTGTATCACTTTAACTTATTCAGTTTGTGTCCAATATTGCTCATGTGGTTTGAGGAGGCATTCTAAGATTCAAGCTTTATGCAGCTGTCTTTTCTCTAAACATTTCTACTAAGATACCTTCTTAGTTTTACAAACAGAATAAAACTGACAATTGCTTCTTAACATTGTTTTCTTATAGATAGCAAAAGAAAATATGATGAGCAATGACTAACATAAGAACAAAAGCTATTATTTACACATCTGTACCAATTAGCTTGAACCAACAGCAGCCTTACAAAAATGAACTCACAATGGAAAATTATTAGAGGTCAAGTATACTAAAGACTGCTTGGATTAGAGAAAGTGTTTTTTAATTCTACTTGGTAAACTAAAACTAGGAAATCTCACTAACATTCTTAGAGGATTCTATTACTTTATTCACCTTCCATGGAATTTTTGAAAATTTTATATTATGCAACTTAACTACCAATATATAAGAACTGAAACTCTAACGATCCTTGGTTTCAAACTCAACTCTACAATTCTAGAATTATGAGTTTTCTAGCAATCTAACTGACAACGTGAAATGCACCATTTCCATTCTGGAAAGTAAACAATACAATTAAGGATAAGAGTCAGTGTGTGTATGTATATATGTGTGTGTGTGTAGATTTAAAACTTACAGAACTACAGATTACAAAAATTTACAGTTATATTTAAAACTTACAGGCAAAGTAAAACAAGACTGAAAGAAACATTTTCATCATCTCCTTACTACAGATCACTGTTTAAATTTTAAAAACAAAACTGTAGTACTATCCAGGTACACATCAGTTAAACATGTTGGAGATCCAAACTAGCTCAGTGAGAATATCATACAATTCGCTGCTTACCAAGGATAATTCTTTCAATACTTGTCAATGCAGATCTCGTTGCACATGTGAATGTGCTTCAGATACATATGGTTCGGTTCTGACTGTTAGTACCTGTTGGAGATTTGTAAGTAACCTATACTTGCAGAAGCTTCTTCTGGAGATGAGAAGTACTGAAGGGAAGAGGTCTTCCTCCTTCAGTTTCTCTGCAGATTGGATCCCATTATAAACCGGTGCCCCAGTAAGAGATAATGGAGTACAGATTATGGGAGCCACATATGTAAATAGTTAAGGAAGCAGCTTCTGTAGGGCAAACCACAGTTTTACCATAATCTCAACAGGGTGAAGGTTTTGTCAGAAATGGTAAACTTTACCAAGGTTTGTTGGTTTTTGGGAGTTGTTGGTGGGTTGTTTTTTTATTTTTTGTTTGGCAGGTTTTTTTTTAAGAAAGTGTGAAGATGCAGAATCAGAGAGTAAATGGAACAGACACATCAGAGTAGATTTATAAAGCTTAACACCTGGAACCTGATGTCCACATTATATTAATTTCAGGGGATTTTACCCTGGACAGCTCTAGTCTGGTTCTGTGGAGTCAAAGCCTGTTAGCAGCTGGACCACAGCAGATGCACTCCTGGAGCATGCACTCCGGTACAGGTTCATCTGACAGTTGCCTTTAATTATCTTTGATTCTCATACCTGCTTCCTGCATTCATACTGTATGATATTGCTAAACTATTTCAATATACAAGCCCAACTTGCTTCAGATTTTCTCCCCATATCATTAAGCTCTAAACTTCATATTTCAATCATTAAAAGCTGGGGGAAATTAAACAGCAAACAGGAATTAAAAAAAACATATCCTTGACATGCAGCTAAAGTTGAGTTCTGAAAAAACCAAACCATTTAATGAGTTTATGCTCCAAAATACCAAAAGACTGGATTCAGTGGACCCTCTGGTAAGCTTAAAAGGACTGATCAAGAAATAAAAGCAGTCTTCCAACCTTCATTCCTCTCAATCACACATTTACAAGTATTTGAAGAGGTCACGTTTAACGGAGTTTTTTTAAAAACTAGTTAATGACAAATGAGGCTGATTTAAATGTTGTTAACAGCATTTTTTTTTTTTCAAATTGGGTCCTTTTCCAGGTACAAAATATTTTACTGCAATTGTAAATTTTGCTTAGTGGGAAAGAACCAGATTTAATAAACACGCTTCTTGGCAAAGAAAGTTTCAGCCTAGGAGTAACTGAAAGATGATAGTTGGGTGTAAACAGTTATTCATTATCTCACTAGCAAATTAATTTTATCTACTGTAAAGGTATCCAAGTACATTATTGTATTTCAAAACTTATTTCCAATCTGAATCTTCGAGAAGCTCCTCCAACTTACAACAAAATCACTTTTTCTTTGGTCAACTTTATGCCTACTCTGTTTTCACTAGTGTTTGCCAAAGAGATTATTAGCAAAATCTTGATGTTGTGTAGGAGGTAATTTGTCTTGAATCTAATAAGGTTGTTTCTTCAAATGAAAAAGAAAAAAAAAAAATCTTTTGAGAGATAACTACAATGAATGTGCAGTACTTAGGTTTTTGAAAAAATCCTAGACTTCTGAAGGAACTGGTATTTTCCTTTCACTATTTTACAGAAACGTTCATGAATTACTGTTATTAGAACCTCATAAGTTCATTTAATGATTTTCTGCATATTACTTTCTCACGTTTCCATTTCTAACACGACACAAATACCATTTTTGACCTGCTATCTCATCACATTCCTCCCGGTATGGTTAGCCCTAGCACAGTGCAGGAAGAATGGAGAGAGAGAGAGAGAGAGAGAGAGACAAAGAGAAACAAATTACTCTTACTGTAAGCCAGCTCACCCAATTTGATTAGCAATGTAGTGGAACACTGGCTTTGCTATAACCAATATTAAACAAAAAGCACTGCTCACTCACTGTTGAGATCATCTGTACTTTTTGGGATCCTGTTTACTACCACTAGATTGGAGTTAAGAGCAAAGGATTATGGATATAATCCTTCCCTTCTCCATCTCCACCACCATTTTCCCTCCCACCATAGTATTAAAAAAAAATCTACTGTATTTAGTCTAACTAAAATTCTCATTACCCACTACCCAATTTCACACTGCTGACCATTTATCCCTGTGACAAAAACACATTACACAAGGGCAGAGTAATGGACAATACTGCCTCACCATCAGCACACTTCATCTACATAAAACCATTCTAACTTTAAAGCAACTCCTGCAGATGGTAACTGCAGGAATCCACAGAAATTAACTGGAAACATGACTGCGCAGCATATTTTGCACCAGCACAAAATGCCTTTTTCTGCTATCACCACACTGCTATTCATACTCTGTGGCATTATGACAATTGACAGAACAGTACTAGAAGTAAACACTCCCAGTACGTTACACAAAATAAGCAGTCTTTCCTCTGTATCTTGTTTCCCAGAGGTTAGGAAATCCCTTAATACATTTTTAATACTGACTGCCTGCAATTCAAACAAATATTTCTCACTTCAAAAGTAATAATCTAGTAAGAAACACTTTAAAAGCATGACAGTTAAAATTATAAAGGATTGAACATGAAACAGTCTGCAACAGCAATTGCCAAGGTTTTGCATGTGCTGGAAAAGACAAATCATACAATCATAGAATTGTCAAGGTTGGAAAAGACCCTTAAGATCAGCGAGTCCAACCGTCAACCTATCACTGCCACGTCCATCTATACCATGTCCTCGAGCACCACATCTATCCGTTCTTGAAATACCTCCAGGGATGGAGACTCAACCACTTCCCTGGGCAGCCTGTTCCAACACTTGACCACCCTTTCAGTGAAGAAGTTTTTCCTAATGTCTAAACTAAACCTCCCCTGACGCAGCTTGAGGCCGTTTCCTCTCGTCCTATTGCTTGTTACTTGGAAGAAGAGACTGACCCCCACCTCGCTACAACCTCCTTCCAGGTAGTTGTAGAGAGCAACAAGGTCTCCCCTCAGCCTCCTCTTCTCCAGGCTAAACAACCCCAGCTCCCTCAGCCGCTCCTCATAAGACTTGTGCTCTAGACCCTTCACCAACTTCGTTGCCCTCCTCTGGACACACTCCAGCACCTCGATGTCCTTCTTGGAGTGAGGGGCCCAAAACTGAACACAGTACTCGAGGTGCAGCCTCACCAGTGCCCAGTACAGGGGCACCATCACCTCCCTGGTCCTGCTGGCCACACTATTCCTGATCCAAGCCAGGATGCCATTGGCCTTCCTGGCCACCTGAACACACTGCTGGCTCATGTTCAGGTGGCTGTCAACCAACACCCCCAGGTCCTTTTCTGCCAGGCAGCTCTCCAGCCACTCCTTCCCAAGTCTGTAGCGTTGCATGGGGTTGTTGTGACCCAACTGCAGGACCCGGCACTGAGCCTTGTTGAACCTCATACAGTTGGCCTCGGCCCATCGATCCAGCCTGTCCATGTCCCTCTGTAGGGCCTTCATACCCTCCAGCAGATCGACACTTCCACCCAACTTGGTGTCATCTGCAAACTTACTGAGGGTGCACTCAATCCCTTCATCCAGATCATCAATGAAGACATTGAACAGGACCGGTCCCAGTACTGAGCCCTGAGGAACACCACTCGTGACCGGCCGCCAACTGGACAGATTTGAATCCACTCTGCTAAACACAGGAGGCAGGTAATATAGGATAGTTCACTTTGGAACCATGTCTAGCTTATGGAGAAAGTTGCATACAAAGCTTTCTTTTGATAGATGCTGCATTACCCCCAAACTGTGAAGGCACTGTTCCCTCTTCAACTTTTGAGACTTCCTATTTCCACCATCCCCTGCAGCAGTTCCGTTTCTGGAGCTAAGCAGGAACTACATGGTGTCAGATGACTTGGACAGCTTTGACCCACATCACAGAAGTCTGGTCCATGCTCTTGTGATGCTTTTAAATGCTTTGAGAGGTACAGCCTTCTGCCAGCTCTTTGGGATCAAGAGCTTCTTAGCCTATCCCTGTCACAACCCTGTGAACTGATCAAGAGAAAACACATGCCTTTACCACAAAATGATTGCTTACAGTGAAAGCAGAGTTGAGGAAAAAACAGAAGCCTACTTTCCATCAGATCCATAAAAGACAACTTTAAATACAGGATCAATTCTGTAACTAGAGAAAATCCTCAGGCAAAACAAATACTTTATTTTTCTTTCCCCATATTGTCCCATTTCTCATTTTCCACTTTCAATTTTTGTACATCCTGACAGAATGTTAAAAAATAGTAAACAATAATAATGTAATAATAATAATCCTAAAAAAAAAAAATCTTGTCATTTCATACTTTCTGATGATATCTTATTCTAACTAGATGGCAGAACATTATTAATGATATATACAACTAGAGATGCTCAAAATAAGAATTTTTATTCTTTTAAAAAAGGTATACCTGCCACAAAGATTCCTGATCGCATGAATTTTTTTGCTTCTACTTACCAGTAAACAGTATGATCTGTTAAGCATTTAAGTTAACTACTTAATGGATACTGGATTTAGGCATCTGGGGCAAGGATATGACATCAAACTTCCATTAAAAATGATGAAAATTCAGTTCTTCAACAGCCATAGAGATTTGCCCAATACTAGCAAAAGCAATAGTGTCAGAACAAAATTCAAATTTAAGCAGATACAAAAAAATCCTTATTACAGATTTCATTCTAAACAGTCTGTCACACTGTGCTCCCATGACAACTGCCAAATAGGCCTTCATTATTAAATCGACAACCACAACACGAAAAAAAAAGAAAGCAAGTTCTTACTAATTATATATAGTTTGCAATGGTCAGTTCATTCAGCAGATAGGGCATTGCAAAATTACGAAATACTTTACTTTTTGTTCTCAGTTACATAGTTCTTCCAAGACCATAAAGACAATTAAATGACCATGTTAATTTTCCTGAAGGTCTGAACAGGATTTTCTTGTCTACTGTTGACGAGGAAATACCGATTTTGTGTTTTACAGTATGAACTCAGGGATACATTTGAAACATATATGATTTAAATAAATATAGTTCCAATGAAATCCTAATCCTTAAAGAAAAGTTTCCAAAATATTTTAATGAAAATAGTAACTTGCATCTTTGTAGCGCTAAATTATAAAAGTTTGATCAAGAGTGGTTTAGAAACTAAAATCATTCAATTTGTATTTTGAGTCATGAATAGAAGGCTGCCTTCCACTGGTCACATCCACTGTAACAAAAGCTGCCTTATAAAGTTGACAATATAATCCCCGTTTACAAAAACACCTTTTGTTTAACTACTGAATAAGAACCCATTAAGATGCTAATCATTTATTGCATTGTAATTTCTGAAGCACTAAAAAGCATATTGTTTTGAAAGGCTGAAACATGGGTGACCAAAAAATATCCCAAATTAAAGCAAAGATTACTTCTTCCCCCAGTCTCTCCCGAGTTAGACATGTGAGCATTTTTGTTGCTTTTGTCCTGTGTAAGATACTAGTGGTTTGACTATTTCACAAGAGTTCGCTTTAGACTAGAGCAATAACAACAGACTTGCATGCTTGTTTTTATTTTTAAAGCTAATGTAAAGCTTAAATTTTTTTATTTGTTGGTGGTGGTTTTTTTGGAGCTGCAGGCTCAATGCAAAAATAGCTCTCATGAAAGGCAAAAAAATTTTAGCCTCAAAAGCACTACTCAAAGTGACAGAAGCAGTTGTATACTTCAGATATTTCAGACCACAGAAATCCTAGAGGCATCTAGGATACCAATGAAAAAAAAGTTAAACTACACAAATCAGAATGCATGCACATCAGACTCTGCATTGACAGCAATCAACAGGAGTGGCACATTTTCAAATCATGCTGCTTAGACTTTGCTCCAGGATGGGCTATGTTCAGTGATGCTGAGCAAGCAGCAACGTTCACTCACTTGGTGATTTGGAAGCCATGTTGTACTGTTGCTTTAATGTGGCTCTTAGGAATAGATTTAGACAATCCTCTCTGATAATCTGATTTTGTTTCTAACTGATGGTTTTGATGCACTAGATTCAAGAGCAAAAACAGTGTAAGCCAACACACCATCATGTGAATAATTAAAAAAAAAAATACATACCCTGCTCCCATTCACTTTAATAAGACATTAATATGAACCAATTTCATCATTAGCTTTTTCCAGCTCTCAAGTGATCCATTTACTCCTCCAACAGAGACCACTTCCACAAAACAGCAATACTAAGTTTCATAACATCAAATTATCTGCTTCTTTAAGGTACAGTTCTATTCCTATCATTAGTTGATAACAGCGAAGAGAGTATTTTTAGTCATCCACTATTTACAGCATAAAGAACCGGGCTATGAGACAATCTTGTTGCTTGTCTCACCCCTTGGAAACTGGGCGAATCGCTTTACTGCCTTATGTCCCCTTACTTCCCTCCTCCCCCCCTTTTCTACAACAGGGTTAATAAAACCCTTTGTAAAGCAGATAGTGACTTATTTACAGAAGGTGCTGTGTAAGCGGTAGTCCAGTATTCCCACTATCAAGCAGTAAATTGGACTGTTTGGTGAGACCTATAAAACATACCAAAGAATTTAGAAGTATGTGCAAATTATTCACAGAAATGCTGTTATAAAAAAAAAAAAAACAAAACATTTTATGGTTTCACACCAGGCTTTTGTAATTTTTTTTATTACTTTTCTCCACTACTCTTCTGTTAGAGCAGCAAACCCTGTACTACTCCAACAGCAGTGAGCAAGGCAAACTGCCTTCTCAGACTTCCACTTGCAATGCTCCGTAGAGCTGAAAATTAAGTGCATGCTTCAACTAATAAAGTTACTGTATTCTCAAATATGGGTCTTGTAAGCACCAGGAAGATATACATTTAGTCAGTCAGAAAACAAGTGTAGCTCATAATGTACATAAAATTAAATAACTGCATTCATTCAGAAGCTCTTTAAAATTACGCAACTTCTATTTGATTTTGGGTTAGTAATCATATTTACAGAATGGGGTAACAGGAAGGACAAACATATCTGCTAGCTCACAGCAATTTTAACATACTCAAAGACAGCACACATACTGCCACTGAATGTAAAAATACAGCTGTATTCCAGAAGCTTTATTCAATTAGAAAAAATAAACAAAAATGTGCTGAGTTTTTAGCAGTGAAAGATCATTTCTCTTCACTGCATTCATGCAGCAAGAGAAGTAACCAGAGAGAACATTATGCAATAACCCTGTGTTTTTCACTGGCTTACAGCACAGAGAATATGATAATATATAAAGCGAAATCACAACCAGAGATTTTCCACATCTATCTTCCTATTTTTGACATTTCTTTTTACAATACAGTCTCATTATGACATAGTTTGAAAATTATTTATACATCTATCATCATGAGACTGGTTCAAGTAATTTCTAGTGATCTAACCCAAGACTCTTCACCCAATTTAAAATGAGATTTCAAACTCGGGTCTTCTAGGATTTGCACAATGGCCTGATGGGACAAGTTTTTAAATGAAGTTATAGTTTAAACTGATTTTTAAGCAAGACTGAAGCCCTACATAAAGTTAGCTTCCAACACACAACTTGTTAGCTTCAATAACCAAAAGGTAATCTTAAAGTGACTCTCTGCCAACATCTACTTGGAAGGACTGAAACTTAGAATCACAACTTTATTGAAGTATTTTTGGGGTTCGGCATCAAGTTAATTAAGCATCAAATAAAACTGATTTTTGTTACAGCTGGAGACTGATCATACATAAAAAGGCAGGTAGAATGCAGGAGAAGCCTGATGCATGAATTCTGAAGATGTAAAAGTATTCCATGATATTTTCTCATCCTTCTGAGCATTTACAAGCAAGGCTAGACTTCTGGGGCTATATTCTTCAAATTCAGGTAGTATTCTCTGTACACTTTCATCAGTTACCGTGTAAAATGGGACATACTGGGTGGCATCGCATCTTCTAAAGAGCTCTCTGAAGGTATCTGTGACCTACATATGCAGGGGAAGCTTTTATTTCCCACAGTTACCACCTTCACTAGATGGAGGTAAATGCTTAGTGACTTGAACTTTAATTATACTTTATTTTGCAGATCACAGGGAAGAACAATCAGCATAGAGCATTTTGAGAATACATTTTTCAAAAGAAACATGCATCCATTGAGTAGAAAATACACTGCTTATACACTTAAGCCTGACTGCTAAGGGTTTTGTAAAATGGCAGAATAAGACAGACTCACTTTGGTTTGCCATACATCTTTCACACCATAACTGTATTTGTATCACTTCAGGACAGCATGATTCACAGTGCCATATGCAAGCCGAAGTCTCATTTGATGCTTACAAATGGCTTACAGTTTTTGACATTTAATAAAAAAACCCCTCATTTCATCTGTAGCACAAAATGGAAATACTCACTGATATCATCTTCATGATAAATGACAGAGTGGAACGGTAGAGTTTTGTCCTTAATATATCTCTCTGCTGGCTCAATATAAAAGGTCCCACTGTGAGTTTGGATGAATCCTTCAAATTTTCCATCAATAACAGACCCATGGCTAAGACTTCCCTGCTCACCTGTTAAGGGAAAAAGTACAGTAGTTTTTTTTAAAGCTTCTAAAAGCTTTCAGTCCTGTGCAAACTTCAAGCATACACACTACCCAAGGTGTTAAGCAGACAATGCTAAAGCATGACACTTGCATAGTTACCCTGATCATGCACCAGTTCCCAACTGCTAAAAACCTATATGAACTATAGAGTAATAAGATTCTGGATAACAGCAGTAAGACATTCTTGCAGAAGATTTGTGTCTGAATTTTTAAGACTAAGATTATTCAACAGCAAGACATACAGTTATCCCCAAATCATAGTTAACTAAATTCAATAGCTTCCTGATCAGGTGCATGACATGTTTAAAAAGCATATAATGAAGAATTCAACTCCGTATTTTAAAGCTGTCATATATACAGCATGTAATCCTATATCCAAGTCCTGTCCTTATACATCTGTTCATACAATTATAAAAAAAAAATAAATCAAGAGTGCATACTGAACTTTGAAAGCTTTCAAAGAAGGATTTCCCTATATTCAAGACATCCATTTTTCTCTTCAAGCATAAGCCTCTTAAAACTGTAACTAGCACTTACACCAGTCAAGGACTTTTTCAGCTCCCCATGCTCTGCCAGATGCACAAGCAGCTGGGAGGGGGCACAGCCAAGACAGCTGATCCAAACTGGCCAAAGGGCTATTCCATACCATATGACATCATGGTCAGTATATAAACTGGGGGAGTTGGCCAGGGGGGCAGTGATTGCTGCTCGGGAATGGGCTGCGCATCGGTTGGTGGGTGGTGAGCAGTTGCATCACTTGTTTTCTCCTGGGTTTTGTTCCTCTTTTTTGCTGCTGTTGTTTTCCTTTTCACTATTATTATTTTGTTATTATCACCATTATTATTATTATTTTATTTCAATTATTAAACTGTTCTTATCTCAACCCCCAAGTTTTCTTACTTTTGCCCTTCTGACTCTCTCCCCCATCCCACTAGGGGTGCAGAGGGTGAGTGAGCAACGGTGTGGTGCTTAGTTGCTGGCTGGGGTTAAACCACGACAATGAAGAAGATAAAGAGGATTAAAAGAAAACTTAGAGTAAGCCCAGTGAGTAGGTTCATGTGGATCCTTTAATCTCATCCCTCAGCAATAAGGAAAGAACCAAAAGCTCTTCTGAAATAATTTCAGAAAATAAGGAAAAAACACAACAAAAGACCCCACACACCTTAAAAGACCTCTGACCTACTTAAGTCAACTGGTAAATTGATCTACCTAGATGCATATAAAGTGCTAAATGTGTATACTTCTTTGCACAGTTTAAAACAGTCACTTCAAGGCTGTAGGACATTACCAGCAGAGATCTTCAGGAAGCAGTTAGATTCCTTTCAGAATCAAACAGACTGTATACAGAGGGACAGAGTAAGTCTTAATCCTTCTCTTCTTTTCATCTGCTTTTAATTCCTTAATTCTCTTTCCTTTTTAATCAATTTTATCTTTTGTATTTACTGAAATCAGGTTTATTACCCTTAATGATGGTAGCTCTATATTCCTTAAATTCCTTTAAACAAAGAACAGTACCTCATTTTTTTAAACGCAGACAGCTTTTTCCTTTTCTTTTTTGTTTTTAATGCATCAGACTTCTATGAAGAGTATGTTCATAAACAGACTTGAACTTCATGTTCTATGGATATGAAAATTATTAGGTAGAATACTCATTTTTTAGGTGTGACTCTTACATGAGAATAAAAGCAGATGGAGTTCAAATGTGTGTAGACGCATTATTAAAATTTAGTAATGAAGATAACCTAATCATACCATTATTCATTTTCTGCACGTACTTTTAAAAAAACCCTCCTGTTTAAAATGACTGCACTTTAATCCATTTTAAAGTGTTATACTTACCATAAATATGTCCAGTGTAAATATGGGAGGTATCATAATCAATTACTTGGTTTGATATTTCTACTTTAAAGTCATCACTAAAAAGAGATGTATCTCTCTTCATTCGGAGGTTGAAGTGCCTAAAGTGAATAAAACAAGATGGTAAATTGGCTTTGAGCTTCAATTACAAGAACACTGAGCAAAGTACTTCTAACCAACATTTTCGTGCAAACAATTTGCTGAGCCTGTAAAATTTATCTATAGAACATGTTTATGCTGTACAAGAACTAGACCGTAGCCTAGAAGGATTTTCTTAAGCAAGATTATTTAGATGCTTGTGATACAAGTAGCTAAATTTACAAGATTTAAGCCAGGGCTAGACTTAAATGCATAAATCTAAAATGCTGACTTTGACTATACGCTTGTTCCCATTCCTCCAGAAGACACAGATGTAGCTTAAGGGGAAAAGCAACTACTTTAGTTCACAGCACTGTGAAGCAAAAGAGAGAACTATCAGCTTATTTTACTTTCATTGCCAACATTTAAGTAATGTAAATGAAATGTAGGTGAGCTAATTACTGTTTCAACTGAAACTCAAGAAATAAGATGGGCAACAACATTTAATAAAAATACTTAAACTGGTAGAGTTACATGCACAACTATGTAAACTACTCATCTTGTTCAAATTACAACACTACATTCTTTGATGCAAATCCTACTGCTAATCTTTATATGAAACATACTACATTTTCTTTGTATGAAAACAAAAGTTTGGTTCAGTGAAGTCAAGCAACATAACTGAAGTGTTTTAAAATGCCTGACATTATATGAATTCATACCCGTGACAACCATTAGCTTCCTTCAGAATTTCATTTGGTATTCTTTTAAATTTTGTATAAACACATTCTGCAAATACAGATCAGTGACGTTGTTGAAACTTCAGTCATTCCAATTTTACTCTTGATTTTCTTCCTATATTTTTCTTTCAGCGCAATCATGAAATTGAAGGAATTATAGTTATGTCACCAGTTTGTTACACAAAAAGTAACTCTGATAAGTTGACCGCATCTGTCAGTCTTCATCTAAAAAAACATGACCAGTCTCTCAGTATACTAATGATAGAGCTGACTTTCTATAGTGAAAGCTAGTATCCCTTTGTGCTAACAGCAAAATAAGCAAAACAATTAAGTGCTACAGTGTAAAGCTGATTAAATCTAATTACTTTTTAGTACAGCTGAAGCATACACAAAATATAACTTCAGTCTTCACTTGCACATCAAATAATATGACACTACAGCTGTAAGTATTTTGAAACAACTTATATTAAGGTGCAAAACTGAAGATCAACAGAAAAAAACCACGCCTACACTTAAAACCTGGTAAGGGCTCTAGTGACTCATATTGACTATTCTGTAATGCAAACAGTATTTCAATCAGACTCTATTTATTATTGTTGCCACAGTGTTAATAAAGCTTCAAAGCAAGTATTCTCCTCTGGGGTTGTGTTAGAGGCATCTACTAAAAGGTTCTGAAATGTGGCTGGTAGACGGGGAAGGTTAAACTTCAGCAATTCCCTGTGACTCAGGCTTTGTGCAAAGCCAACCAGTGCTTGTATTATAGTTTCAGTATGGATGTATTTTATAAGGGCAAATTCTCCACTTAAAAAGGAAGAAACAGTTCACTACAGGTGCGCTTGAGTATTGGTGTCACCGAAGAACACACACCAGCTAGCCGTTAGTAGATATCCACACCAGACAGAAAGGCATGTTTTCTGCAGATAGCTAGTATTTATAACATCACACAGAGACAAAAAATAAGAATTATTCTTCTTCAAGTTAGTCTCTTTACTAGCTCTGTAAAACTGTCTTTTGGTAACAGAGGTTCATGAGGATGAGGAGATAACATGAACAAGCAATACATTTGGGGGCGGGGGGGGGGGCAAGGCAGGGAAGGGAAAGGGGGTGGAAGAAACTAAGCCACCTTGTGTGGCTCTTCTGGGCAGAAGTTAGAAACGAACAGGCAGAGAAAAATTAAGACCAGCGCTGATAAGAATTTGAAGAACTTCATTCAAGTACTTCAAGAAGTTCTACTCACTTTGGTTGCAATACACTGCTCAAGGTGTTAAGAGATTTGAACTCTGTTTCAGTTTGAATTTTCCCTGTGACTGAGATCTCCAGAGTCACTGAGGGTGGATCAGACTCTCTTCAAGTGCATCTGAAGTTAAATGACAAGAGGTCCTGGATACTTTAGCATAGCTCTCCTCCCTTCTCTAATATTTGATAGAAGACTTCTTTACACAAGAAGTCTGTAATTCTGTCTCTGTGATGAACTGAAGTATCTACTAATCCCAATATTACCCTGTCACTTCAAAATAGACTGTTGGAAGTTACATGTACCAAAAAGTTTCACTAGCTTTAAAATCAAGAAGCCTCTATTTGTGCTCCTTTCATTTTCCCCCTCTTCTTACTTTCTGCATTGGTACATAACTAACACTACAAATTCTAACCCATGCTGCTAATTATCTATTTATTAATAAAATCAGCTCTATTTGCAGGATCAGAGAACTATTTCAAATACAAATTAACGCAGCTGTGTTTCACAATAACAATTCTCTGACCATTTGATTTCTTCACTTAGTTAAACTACTACATAACCTGATCGTCTCACAGCTATTTTTAAACAGGTGTTTTCTTGGTCATTCAAACATGCTTGATGGGAACAAGATTATCTGTCTGGACTGTTCAACCTTTTAATAATGAAAAATAAAGTGACAGATTTTCCTTTAGTTCTCCGCCACCAAAAAAAGGGAGGTGGAAAGAGAGGCAACTTGGGGGAAGGGGGGTGGGAAACAAGCATCTATTTGTCTCTACTTCCAAGAATTAACAACTTTAGAAAGTTACCAAACTTTAAACAATGGTAATCATAAAATCCCACATATTACATGAAACCTACCGTAGAGAAAGTAAATTCCATTTTTATGCCTATGCAGAGACATCTTAATGTACTACTTACAAATGTCAATGAAATTAACTGCACCGAAAAGATGCCAGTTTTCAGGTGCGGAGACTCCAAATTGTAAAGACTGATTCAAACAAATGGTTGGTTGGCAGGGACCCCCCACCAAAAGAAAAAATCCAGTTCAACACCATAATTTCTCAGCAGGAAAATTCCAAAGACTCTACAAAATCCATTTCAGTATCTCACCCAATATAGAAGTTTTCCTCACATTTGCTCTAAAATTCTTCAAAGCTAGTATTTCTTCCCCTTTCTTGAAAGGAATATAAGCTAGTTGCTATCTTTCTCAAAATGATGTGGAAGAGAATGCATCTCAGTTTTCTTTCCTGGCTTAAATCCCACAATTTCATAAATTTTTCTGAGGACAGGAGACTCCAGAGAAGTTCAATAAATTTGTCTATATAATTCCTGAATATGGTTTCTAAAACTAGCCACAATGGAAGAAATAAGAAGCTTCAAATAAGCCTTTTGGTAATTACCATTACATGCATCGAGTTCTCTGTGCCAGCATCTATATCAATGTAAATTAAGCTATTCCCTAGCCTAGCTACACACCAGGCAGAAGATTAACTATTTCCAGAAAAATAATGATTCTTTTCCTTACACACTTACTACCTTGCATAAGACATCTCCCAGCAGTAGTGGTCTCTAGAATAGAATTAAATCAATTAAGACCAAGTTTTGACCTTGCTTATTTTTTACTGCTTCTGTCTCACACGTATCTGAAAACTGATACGGTAACAGGCCATTACTTGGTTACTGTATGGTTGCTCATTTGGTTGAGGACAGAATTTTGCATAAAACTGTTCATATTGTTATATAATCTGCTTTGATAATAAACTACGTCTTATTCATTAATGGCAGTACCATAAAGACTATTATGAGCTAGATTTTTCTTTCACTTTAGCTTACCTCAGGGAGACTATGTCAGATTGGCAAGTATGTAACATAGCAACTCAGTGATAATTAGAGAAAAAAAAAAAATAGTCGAGAGCACCACGCTTAGCTAAAACCCCGTAGTTCCCCCATGGGCTCGAGTTACGTCAATCCTATGCTCTAATCACAGAGCAAGTACTTAAAAAAAAAAAAAAAAAAGCTGTGTGCATATACTGACAGCACTTGGTAAAACAAACATAAAGGTATATATGTAAGAGTTAATGCGTCATCTATTATTCCATTTGTTTTTAGTATGAGTTACCTTCTAAGATCAGTGATTTTGCCATGATGGAATGTCCAATATATTGGGACACTGATAGCAAGTCTGCAGGCTTTTCCAAAACTGGCAGAAAGAGTTAGCAGCAGTATGCAAAAATGCACTTGGTGCTTTCCCCTTTTGCCTGTCCTCAGTCAAATTGCTATAACCAGTGGCTGGCTGAGCAAGCAGAATCACTCAGTGACCAGAGGAGATTGTTTAAAAAAAAAAAAAACAAACACCCAAAAAAACAAAAAACAGAAAAGAGAAAAAAAGGAAATGGATGAGTTACTCCACAGCTGGAAGGAGTGGCTGGGAAAAGGAAATAGAAGGTGACGGGTTGGCAGCAGTATGGAATGTGACTCTAGTACAAGGAGAGTCCATTTAGGTTCATACTCTTTTCTTCTCAGCAGGAACCAGAAAAAAAATCTTTGCAGCTGTGCCTCCATGAGCCTCCTCACAAGTCAGGATGTAGAAGACACTACTCGGCTTGGGGTGCAAGTCTTTTATTCTTACTTTTCCCATGTAAGAAGTCACAGACTCTCTTCTACAAAAAATGGAAGGGGGTCTATAAATGGAGGGGGAGAATAATTTGAGCCCTTCTAACTGCTTCCACATGAGGCATCCCAAAATCTAAACGTGGTTCCCACAGACTGTCAGACTCATTCCAACCCTGAATTATATTAAATAGAAGACAGCTCAACAACTTAATGGGGGGTTTAAACTACTCACAAGGTAAGTCTACAGAACCACCACAGTTATGGACATTATTATTTTTTACACTGTTTTCACTCACTATTAAACCGACACAACATATTCCATCATCATTTAACTGAAAATTCCCATGGTCCTGCTACTGACACTAAAGAAAACATATCTTTGCAACAGCACATGATAGGGTCTCCAGGTTTATCATCCTTTCTCTTACCCACCCTGATGCAGATAGAGGGTATCATCCTCTAGTAAGTATTTATCTAAAAAACAATCTCTACAGCATTGCAAGGCTCAGCAATCCCAGCTAGAATGCTTGCAGTTTATGTCTGTTTTCCATCGACACCTCTAGGGTGGCACTTGTGATCGTTCAGAGATTTCTTTCCTGACCTTCAGAAGTCAGACTTGCTAAGCTTGTTATTCTAGAAGAACACAACTGAGGATGCAGTCTTCATCCTAAACAATTTGCCACTGATTATTCTTGATATACATAGCTGCAAACACATAAGCTAGCTCAGATAACAGAAACCACCCAAGCAGGATTACAAGTAGCTACATGTTGGCTAATTTACACTCTAAGAAAATCAGTCATATATCTCTCTGTCCTGAAGAGCATGGTACAGATTTTAAGAGCAGAGGAGTCTTTACCCAGGGTTGACTCTTTTTTTCCTTTCAGTAAAACTTCTTTGGGAAGTTAAGTGCAGATTCTGTCACTTGGTTTCCTGTTTATCAAAAAAAACCCTTCCCATTTGTATTTACATAAAGTTGAATATTTATATGCAGTGCCATGTTCTAACATAATTCAAAAACATGAGATCAAAAAAAACAGATAAAGATGTACTAGAATAAAATCACAAGGCATCAAAGTTACTACATGAATTCAAACTAAGAAACTAGTTTAGAAAGAAGCTTTTTTAGTGAAACAAAAAGACACAGAAGAACAATCTGCTAGCTGATAATATGAGCACATATGAAGCACATAGCCTAAGCATTTTCATTTAAGTCTACTGCTCTTCATTTTAAGAACATGGCTTTTTGAGAACATAGCTATGTCTACTAAAGTTCATTGGCCAAGGAGCAAAGTTCTAAAGCATTAATACCAATTTTAGCACTACAGCTAGGAAACCCTGCGCCTCAGCTGGGTAGTCTCACCAGTCCGATGCCACTGTACCAGGCATTCCCTAGACAAACCTGAGTGAAACACTAAATGCCTTTTTCCTGAGGGCAACACATATTCCAGCTCACTGTATTTAAACCCATAAAATGCAAAACATTTCACCCACAGATCCAGCCTCTAAAATATTTTTAAATTATTTTCATTTAAAAAATAAGTAAGAACTCAGGTCCCTACTTCTCAATTCTTTGCAAGATAAAATTGCTTTACCTACAAGTACCAACATAGGGTGGTTTGTGTTGTTTTTTGTGGGGTTTTTTTGTTTGTTTGTTTGGGTTTGTAGTGTTTGCTGTTGTTTTTTGGTTGTTGGCTTTTTTTTTTTTTGGCAAAACAGATGTAGAAAGTGAGACCTGATTCATGGGTCTCTTGCCTGGCAAGTTATTTGTCAAGGTATAAAGGTATATAACTTAAAAGGTACAATAGGTAGGAGATGATTGAAGAATGGTCACAGAGCACTGAATAAAGCTGAAAAGACTACAGTAAGAACTGAAGAGATTTTAAATTTTTTTCTTTTTAAATTCAGGACAGCCTAAAATGAGTGAACCTTGCAAAAAAATTCACTTAGTAAAATTGATGGAAATAATTCCCATAAGTTTCACAAAATCCCATCAGTCAGTCCTATTTGATGACCATTAAAACAACCTATTTAAGAAGTTATTCTGTTTAGGAGGGTGTTTAAGTGCACATAGAACTGAGAAACAGACACAACATAAGTTTTCACATTAGTCCAGTAACAGTGAATCTGCTTTATGTTCTGACAGACTCACAGAACATACAAGACAAAGCCATTTCATGAATTGATTAGTGTTGTATGCACAACTACAAAAGTACCTAAAAATAAATTAAATGCCATAAAAAGAACATCTAGTGTTTAATAAAAAACAGAAGGTGACAATATAAAGTCCTCTTTAATCCAACATTAACTAGCTCAGTTACTTCAGTCCATCTCGGACAGCATGGCAGTGTGCTCAGAATGTCACCTTTGAAATCCAATGTATCAAATACGATTTCGGTGCAGGTAGCCTCCTTCATTTTCATAACCTATTCAAACACAGTCAACAACTATCTTATTTAAACACAAAGATTTAACAGCTCTGAATAATGAAGGCAGTACAAAGGATTACAGATTACTATAGAACCAAGAATAAAAACCCTCATACTTAATTAAGAACTCTGAAATTTTGTGGTCCACTCCTGCCATTCATGGCTGTACCAGAAAGCTCAACTTCTATATGACCAATAGCTGTTCAAAGTAATTATGAAAAAGATACCTGCACAGAAAATCAATATTAAAGCCAATCAGCAAAAACTGCTTCACAAATATGCCTTGCTAACTGGTGCAGCGAGCACAGATTAAGACCCAAAGCCACACAACTTCACAATATGCAAACGCTCATTGTTATAAAGGTTCCCCTGCTCAATGCAAAACATTGTAAAAGGTAGTAGAATATTTAAGAAGCAACCATTTATTGAACTTAATTCCAAACTGGGTGACAGTTAAAAGCATTTTTACCTAGCAGCTGAATTGCATGGTCACTCTGCAACATATTACAGCTTTACACAGCATTTTCTTAATAAGACATTGGAGAAAATTTTCTCATTAACTACAGGAAAAAAAAAGGTTACATGCAGTACCCTACTAGTAGCAGTAGCGAGACTGATGCAGTTTTTTCCAGCTGCTTATTGATCAAACGCTACTCTCAGCACTTTGACATAATCAGGCAAAACAGCCTTGTTGCTTGCCTTACAGCATCTTCCTGACTCCTGGCACCCAGTGTCACTTCTGAAAGCATTGACAGGCACTTTAGCTGTCAAATTATTTGAAGTAGTAATGACCAAATCTTGGTGCCCACTGGACTTGCCACATTAGGCACATGCATACTAGTAGCCTTTTTACATAGGATCATGAAAACAAAAATTCTTCTCCCTCCTTCCCTCCCCATACAAACCCAAGAAGGACAGGATAATAAGATTTCTCTAAACTCCCTCCCCTCCAAAAACCACCTATTGTTTTATTCTACAGTTACAGAGCAGAGTTGGACACATGCTCTTTTGGATACACAGGGGTATGTCCTCATAGTGACACAAACAGTCGGCAAGAACATTCTGGTGAATAAGAAAACAAGACGAGGAAAAGGTCTAATGGTCACCAAGGGTCACTACAAATGACCAGTATCACTGATTTTTAATGCAGTGGAAGTAAAGCTTGTGTTTCATCATTAGTTAGAAGGTATTAAAGTTTCTGACTGTCATAATGCAAACCTCCACATGCATTTATGCAGACTGATCTGAAAATGATATAATAGCCCATTATATTTTGGAGCACAGTAGAAGAAAGTACTTTTGAGTCCAGATGAACTGTGTAAGGTGGTGGAGGCTGAAGAACAGGTTATTCCTGTTGCACCAACTGACATAATCAGCTAATATTTACATGCCTTTAACCCTATATTGAGCTAGTTTTTAAGATCTGAATATGCTGGGCTAAAAGAATCTGGACTTGGAAGCCACGACTTGTAAGCCCAAATTAAAACATGGAGATGCATTTTTATTAGTGAAGCCCATATTTTTAAACTATCTCAGGTTTTACAGAACAACCTAACAATATTCAACAAGTGAATGCTCTAATATTCACAAGCATAATCATATGAAAGGTCTTTTGATATGTATGGCTGTCGTGGTTTAACCCCAGCCAGCAACTAAGCACCACGCAGCCGCTCGCTCACTCCCCCACCGGTGGGACGGGGGAGAGGATTGGAAGAGCAAAAGGGGAAAGCTCGTGGGTTGAGATAAGAACAGTTTAATAACTAAAGTAAAATAAAAATAGAACAGTAGTAATAATAACAACAACAAGAAGTAATAGTAGTACAATAGTAATACAAAGCAAGCGATATACTCTACAATCGCTCACCACCCGCCGACCGATGCCCAGCCCCTCCCCCGGCTAACTCCCCCAGTTTATATACTGAGCATGACGTCACACGGTATGGAATAGCCCCTTGGCCAGCCCGGGTCAGCGGTCCTGGCTGTGCCCCCTCCCAGCTTCTTGTGCACCCGGCAGAGCAAGGGCAGCTGAAAAGTCCTTGACCACTGTGAGCGCCACTTAGCAACTACTTAGCAAGAACAAAACATCAGTGTATCGTTGACATTGTTCTCACGCTAAACCCAAAACACAGCCCCATACCGGCTACCAAGAAGAAAATTAACTCTATCCCAGCTGAAACCAGGACAATGGCTTACAAAGAAGTGATATTGCAAGCATTTTCAGTAACAGTTTTCCTATTATAAGGATCATGTATAGACCATATATTCCAACAAACGTGTCTGAACTCAAGAACTTAGTATTTTTTTGAAAAAAATAAAATTTTAGGTAAAAATCTAAGGAAAACTGTAGCTAAATTGCAAAACATCTGAAAAGTTCTCAATGTATCTTTAATTTACTAATAAGCAGGTGTTACCATGTGTTCAAGTACCACTTGAAAATTCATCTGTTCACTCAGGTTACACAGGCAACTTTCCCAAGCGACAGTCATCAACTAATCCAAGGAGAAAGAGTGGAAGTGGGTGTGGATGAGTGATTAAGAGGACAAATTAAGAAAAAATTAGAAAGCATAAGTTATTAGGAATGCATTAAGTAAAAAGTTGACTGACAGTACAGTTAAACACTACATAGATGTAGTTCCTTTATTCCGCTGAAGGCATCAGGGTCTCAGAAATTCAGTTTTGTCATTAGGTAAAAAGGTGTAGTTCAGAGAACATCAGATGTCGGTCAAGTTGTTCAAGCTCTGTCCTCAAAATGAAATCACTATGAATGAAGTATCCAGTATATTTGTGACATTCTACAGTTGATAGGAATTCAGTTTAAGACATTATGATTAATATAGTGCAAATATGCATACTGAAAAAGTGAAGAAAACAACTTTCCAACTTTTCTGCATGGGAAGGGTTGTGTTCAATAAGTGAACAAGTGCAAGTACACATTTTGTGACTCAGTCAAAACTGGGTATAAAATACCACGTAAGTTTTAGTGATGTCCCAACTTCACTTTCAAAAACTACTGACACTACCATGACATGCAAAAGAAAATTATGCCATATTAAATTCCTTCACTGTATCTCAAGCTGATGCCAAAGGCATTGCTCTTCTATGAATCATTCCATGTATTTTGGTTTTTGGGTTTGAGTTTGGTTGGGTTTTGGGGGGGGGGGGGGGGGAGGCGGGGGGCGGAATATAGCAGGTGTTGTGGAGTGGGTTCAAAAGCTACTTTATACCAGGAACTTAGTTGATTAATATTAACACTTTACATTCATTATCTTTGTATGAACCTTCCCTGGACTCAATGGGCACCTTAAATTAACTCACTAAAAGACTTGATATAAACTGGCAAGTAGAAGAGCTATGATACATAACCAGGATTGTTTTAAAACTTAATATTCCTTCCAATTTGAAGCATTTTAGAAATGAGCACATTTTGCACCATTGGTGAAGCAATAACATCAACTCATCTAAACTACACGGTTTATGATTCAAAAGAATTCATAGGTTTCCATAGCTTAGTTTCAGCAATTTTAACTGCGCTATTATGCCAGCGTTTCAGCATTGAATAGTGGCTGGTTTGGTTTAATTCATTACACCTGCCATAAGAAGTTGTATTTTAGATTACCAAACAACAAAAGTTTTGAAAAATTTCAGTTAACAGTATACTGTGTAGCATTTAACTTTCAGATGAAGGTTAAATAAGGCATGGTTTCTCAATGATGGCACATTATACACCCATTTGTAGAACTACCGAGTCTGGTGTGAAAAAAGGTACCTTTGGGTTTAATTCCATCATTACAGTATCTATTTCATTATTAAACTGTTATTAGCCCATGTTTAAATCGTCACTTTAACTTGGTATAAATATGTAATATTTAAATTTTGTTTTTATTTTTTCGTTTTTCAACAAAAGGGTATATGAAATACAGTTCTTAAATCCAAACAGCCTGCTGAAAAGAACAGATGCTACTTACACAATCATAAAACACTTGTAGCTGCCAGCTGTTTTCTGGACAATGAAACTAAGTTTGATGAATGCTAATCTGGCATATGTCAGTACTGCCACTGAAAAGGGTAGTATTGCATCTTCCCTCTCACCACTTCTACTTATTTCTGCACCCTTTCTTCTTACAGCAAGTTTGCTTATATACTGAATTGAATGACGAATTAATCTGGCTGAAAAATAATCAGCTAAATCGCCTTCCCATCTTGACTGGCCACATGACCAGCAGGTGCTTCCTCTGGCACAAATGGAAAGATTGAGTTTATAAAGTTCAAACTGGTACCAGAGATACAGCATAAGAACTGTGGTCCAGCTAGCTTCATTTGCTGTTTCCAGCAGTGAACGGCAGTAAATATTGGGTCAGCTTTTCCATTGTTTCCCAGTTACAGAAGACAGCCATTTCATCAGAAGCCAACTCAAACCAGAAGATTATCATTTCAGTACTCATAAGTAGCAGGTGTTTAGTATCTTTATTAAGTTAAGGAGATGCAAGTTGGACAGCTGTATGCCAATAAACCACTACACCTGGACAAAGTCTTAACTAACCATTTGGTATAAGGCCGTTCAAAAAATCAGCTTTAAATTTTCAGAATCTCAAGCCTCACATTGACTGAATGCCTTTAAAATTTCATCACCTGTATTTAAATAAAACAGCACTTTAAGAGTCCATGGGCTAAATCTAAACAGTTTAAGTATTTTGCAAAAGCTTTATTTCCTACCTTAGGACAAAGTAATTAGAATATTTGATAGAAACGTTTTAATGTTGTCATTCTCAGTGATGACATACATCACTTATAAATTGTTATTTACAATAAACTAGCTGCAATTACAAAATAGCAATCCTATTTATACAGTTTTTCAAACTGCTACACACCTTCAAAGGTACTAAATAGACTGTATGAAGTAAAACACAATTCACTTGATCCTTCTAATTCATATTTAAAGAAAAATGAAAATATTTTGTAAGAGTACGCTCAGACCGATTAACAGGAATTTGTGGTCTAAATTTACAGCCTGTCAACTATCCTCTCTCTGGCAGGAAGTGTTAGATGTGTCACAGGAAACTACCAAAATCCTAAATTATGGACTGGTTTGACCTTATAGTAAGTTTCCATTCAGCCTTCTCAGTTAATGATGGATTTGCACCTCAGAGCATAGGGATTTAGCATCATTTCCACATATAAACACCAACACTTTCCTTCATGAGTAATAGTAGCTGTTATCAAAATCTTTATAAACCTGATTGTCTGAAGTCTGGTGTGACTAAGATCCACGAAGACCTCATTGTTGTAGGTATTGTTAACATTTTTATACAATAAGGATTTTCAGCCCACCTTATTAACACAGATAAAATGCACAGGCTAAGCTAAGAGCTCTATTTTACAGAAGAGTATTATGGGATCTTTACCAATGACAAGATGAACCTGCTCAAGTAGACTGAAAAGTGGACCCAGAAAGAATGATCTCATTCCCCCTCCATCACCTCTTCAAGTCATACTGATTTTTTTTTTTTTCCCCAAAAAATTTTCAGCTGGATCAGTTCCCAGATCCTATTCCTTGCATTGTTTTAAGACCACTAGTGCTAGCACAAAGATGATGCTGGGAATGTGGTCAGGCCTGTTCCCCTCTGCAGTAGTACACACTTTGGTAAAAGCCTAAATTAACTATCAGCCTGCAGCTTAAAAGTGGCAGCATTAGACTGAAACTAAACTTCACTGTCTTGCAACCTTGCTGGAGATTTAATTTAAAAGTGTGGAGGTTTACAATACGAGGAGCCTCTGAAACATTCTCCTCTGCAGCCTTGTTTATTAGAACAATAGCGAGGACTAGAGATTGCCTGTGAAGCTACATCAGAGACAGCAGCAGTATGACTCTTCTTTAAATAATAAAGTTTCCTGGACTAAAAATCACACCCAAAAATGTGGGTTTAAGGATAGGACTTCAAATTCAGGATTTGGGTTGTGGATCTACAGCAGTTACAAATACAATGCTAATGCTAACCTTTTGGAAGCACGCACTGCAATTCAGTCATTACACCATACATCTACAGTAGCAACACTTCATTCCCTGAAGAAATTACAAGGTGGCACAGAAGCAGAACGCTTACCATAAAACAATATTCCAAACAGATTCAGAAGACCTGGTTTTACCTTCGCTCCGTCAAACTTCCTGTGTTTCTACACACGGCTAGCAATTATTTAGCAGGTTCTAATTACTTAAATTTTAAGTGAAATAATTAGAAAAGCAAGGGCATTGCATATTCATAAAAATATATTACGACAGTGGTGCTGCAAAGGAGCGAGTCAAAGAAACAAAGGGACGGACACAAATATTTTAATTTTCTTCCTGTTACCCCTCAGTTACACAAAAACCAGGCAATTCTAAAGTACAAAGAGATCTTCCCAAGTGAAACCTACAAATTGTACTTCAGTTGCTCACACTGAATATCTGATTTTTGACCTGGATCTTATGCTCACATGTTAAATGCAAGGCAAAGCAAGTCTTGTAACAGCAATTATGTTTTCCCCATGTCAAATAATTGCTAAACTCCACAGTAACACAGAAAACAGATGACACCATTATACATGAAATGAACACTTTTTTGGCCTATTTTTTAGTTTCAAACACAATCTGAAATTTCACTTTTTCCTCAATTAAATCTCCTCAGGCAGTTTGGCATAATTTTTGTAAAAAAAAAAAATGCCAAAGCTGCATTATAAACTCAGAATCAACTACCATTCTGTTGCCAGCATGATTCCATTGTTTAAGCTTCAAAGTGCATTACTAGTTACCACCAGAAGTTTGAAGGAGTGATTATAAGCAACAATTTCACACTTAAACTGGACAGAGCAAATACTTCATAGAAACTGTAAGCACTGCGTTTTAGTGTATTCTAGCTAACATTAGTTTGATGACTGTATTTCACCATTTACATTTCACTATAATTAATATATATATATATGAATAAAATATTTAAAACAAATACCTTTTAAAATATCACTAACCTTCCATGAGCATGAAAATCTAGGTGCAAGAACTGATCTTCATGTGATACTGCTCTTTTGGCACGCTGGTGTTTTTGGTGTAACAAATCCACATCGTAAGACAATCCTTCATAATGTCTAATGTACTTATTTAGAGGATTTCCATACTGACCTGAAAAGAGAAAAAAAGCAAGATTTAGCATGTCTGAGAAATTACTAAGGTTACAACCACACTACCAGGTATGGTAGATCTGTGGTGCGAAACAGTTGGTGATGAGGACTCAACTTCCACATTACATGCATTTTAGTTTTCTTTTTTCTCCCTTGTACACTTCAGATTCATTCTACTCTGGTCCCACAGACTGAATGCACACTTGCAGTTAGAGTGTGTTAGATGGACCTTGGAAGGCATCTTCCACTTTAATTTCAATCAAAACGAGTATAGTTCATTTACTCCAAAACTACTCCACAATGCAAACTACATCATTGTAGACAGGAATGCTTGAGAGATGTTTCAGAAATGCTCTCCTGATCCAAAAACGAAAAGTGCAACAGCCAAACATCCTTCTTCTGGTTCCCTAGAAGAACTGTACTTCCAGCTTCACTCTGCACACATGACACAGAAGCATCTGCTCAGAATGTTTACATTCCACATGCCAAATATCTACAAAAATTAACTGCAAATCATGCCACCTAGGAACACAACATTCTGTATCACATGGAATGTTCTATCACATGGAAAAGTTTTATTAAAGATATATCTCCAAAGATGTAAATTCAGTTCAGTCTATTTTGGACACTTCCTTATAAGGTAATATTTCAGACTCTTAAGAGTACATGACAGAAAAAAGGGAAAGATTTTGGTCCTCCCATCCTGATGGAGGAAGGGCCATGCAGAACTGACCAGAGGCACTAGCATTTGAGAGCTCTTCATAGATCTATAATACGCATACAAAGGACCACCATATCAGCCCTGTATTTACACTAGACATTAGACATTTTACTATAATACAGTATTTTTCACTCCAAGGTTAGCATTAGTAGGTCAATAACAGGATAGAAAATTCCCGGTGCTGCCCAGACACCTATCAGATATACTGCTGATATGTACTTTTGCCTACCAAACAGCCAACAGACCAGTAATCATAAGAACTGAAACAGTAAAGTAGTTAACATTATTATCATTATATATAATATATATTATATATATGCAATAAATATATTGCATATAAAAATATTTATTATATATTATTAATTATAATTATATATTATATGCATTATTTATATATATTTTTTATATATTATATTATGGCATTATTTTCCTCCAGACAGGGAGCCACTATATGCATCACAGACATTTGGTTAATTCTGATTTTGGTCACTTCTTCCGAATAAGTACACAGTTTCCAGCCAGGATTCACCTTCTTATTAGTTAATATATCCCAAGCAATCATAGAAATGTATGCACAATAAATTGACAGTATTTCACAAGAAGTATATTTCCATATCCTGACCACCACCAAGGATCTCCATCCCCTGCCTCTGCACATTCAACACTGACACTCTCCACAAGTCTTACCACACTTTGATATCAAACACCAGCACTAGAACATCATGCATAAAAAAATATTCCATCTACCTGCCAAAAGTAAAGACAGATGTTGTGGAAGGAATTACGAAGAGGAAATGATTCAGTAACTGTTATCAGAGACCAAAAAAGATAGTTAGAAGTTCCAACAGTAGAAAATAATGTGGAGAAATAGAAAAAAACCAAACCAAAACACAACTTGTGGAGCAAACCACTGTGTCTTTGCAACGGAAGTAGTGCACGCAGTATGTTTTACATACAGTGAAAAACAGTTTTTAAACAGTTTCTATTTAAAATATCCAATAGATATCTATATCTAGAATTTACAGTCAAGAGTGAGATCATTTCAGCGGTTCTGGTTTCAAAGCCAGATTATATATGACCCAAATTATGTCATGTTTCTTGATGTACTAAACATTAAAGCCAGCAAAGAATTAAAAGATATTAAGTGACGTATAATGTTTCAAAACTAAAAGGAGTAATTACATGTTTTGATACATAACTTTTATCAGCAGCTAGCATGCAAACCATCCACCTTGTTTGAAACAAAGCTTTGCAGTATTCTTCGACACACTTTCCCCAGCTTACAATCAATTCTTTTCTCTTGTAACTCCATAGAAGCAACTGTTGCTGAATAACAAATCAACTATTCATTATAGAAACTACTTTGTGTATCAAATTATTCAAAGGTAAGCACCATCTCCTACCATTTTATTATGCAAAAAAGTCAAATTTTCATTAAGCAGCCTCTGACAGCAATATATTGCCGAATGTATTTGTAGAAGAAATGTTTCAGCCCTGTCAACGTCTAGTAAAAATTTCCACATAAGTTCTTCCCTACATGACCCCTTTGATAAAACACATTTGAAAACTTCAGAAGGTGTTTCAGTGAACTCTTTGGTTTTTATTGAAACAAGTCAACCCTAGCTTTTTAGTTCACTGAGATGCAATGGTGGTGATACAAAGATAAACTGAGTACAGTAAATGTATCATCATCATTTTTACTAGCTGTAACACATCATCTTTCACAAAAAGCACACAGAAACTCAACTGTCAACCACTTCATTTATGAAGAGACAGACCTGACGTAAAACTGGAATCGTCTATTGAAAGCTGTGGTATATAAACACAATCTTATCTACACTAAGAATATGAAATTAGAATACAGAACATGCAAGTTCTAGTTTTCCAGTTCCAGATTGAATTGGTAATCTTTGAACATATCCTCATGAAGAGCGTCAGATTTGTTTTTGCATGTCGCAGTACTTACTACTACATTCTGAAGGTTGGGCAACCACAATCAATGGTATAACATTATGCACCAGTTTCTGCTTCAAGGATATATAAACTTTTTTTTTTTTTCATTTTCTCTTCTGTTTTGTTACTTTTTTCACCATATGTTATTCTTACTTAATTGTGCGTATGCAAATGTTTGCCCCATTGTTCCTGGCTCCTCACCTAGGTTCAAAGCTCTCCTTCCTCAGCCTCCTCCTTAAGGAAGGGAACAAATTATTCAGTTTATGCTTGATTTTTCAAGAACCTGTCATGGGCTATCGTATTTTCTTTTCTGAAGAAATATCAAAGTGCAGCATTTGAGAGATCAAATAGAAAGTAAAATCTCCAACTTTCTCCAGAATTCTTAGTTCTATAAGAAAAAGCAGGATATCTCGTAATCAGTTTAACCTCAGACCTAAACGTGAGAATTCTCAGAGATTTTGTGCAATATTTTTCTTCAGATATCTACACTGACAAGGTCCAGGGAGGCCCAATGAAAGACAAATGTATCCCAAAGCTTTGCCTTAGTAGTGTTACATTTTCACAAAGAAAAAACAAATCTGTTATTGTACTAAGAATACAACTTCGTAAGCAAAAATACAAATTCACCTTTCCCTGTGTTTATTGTCATGAGATCTTCTTTAAATTAATACCACAAATTTCTCAGTGCCTCTGTTTCTTTTCAAGGGATTAAAATGGCTGATTGCCAATAAGCTCAATGAGCAACACAAAAGATGACTAAGTAAATTAATACTTCCAAATGCATCACTTGCATTTATCAGCAATGTGCACAAGATGATACTGCCATATTTTTTTAAAATTCAAGTAATGATATACTGCAGATAAACTGCATTCAAATTTCCTCATAGTACCGTAGGCTTCTGCAAATATTGACTCTTCGTCATTGACTGCAAATACAGTCCAATAACAAAAATTCATTCTAATTTCCTCTCACTCTTAGTCTCAAAATACAAGTCCATTCTCATCCAGCTTTCCAGAAGCCTCTTAGGTGTCTTAAACATTTACAAAATTCATGATTTAAGCAAGTCTTAAATGCAAATAAGACACAGGATGAATCCAAAGTTTCAGCAACCGGCATGAGGAATTTTGAGGACGAAGGATGTTGTCCCTGTCTGATGTTTCTCTAATCACTTACAACACAATCTCACAGAACGAAGCAGAATGGCCCAAGAACTTCTATAAACCAAACCAGATTAGCTAGAGTCCATTTGTTATATCAAATTGATGCACAATACACATTAGCCTGATTACAGGTACATGCTTTCCAATTCCAGGTATATGACCCAAAAGTGTCAACATTAAAGAAATTAGCAAAATCAGCAAAATTAGCTGATAAGCTAAAACTTCAGATAAGTTTTAATTTTAAAATGAACCTAAATCTAGAATATGATACTAATAACTCACTTTAAAAACTTTATCAAAACTAAGGAGTTAGTATGCTGCAGAATATGTAAACTTCTGTGCTCCATAATCCCAAGACTATTTAACAAGTTAAACTTTTGTCAACTTTTCTGTGGTAGGAGGCTTCTACTAATGCATTTCTTGAATTGTTACAGGCCATTTTTTTCCTCAGTATTGCAAGGTACAATTTGAACAGCTTCAGGCACCTAGAAGAAAGTTTTAAAGCATAACAACTTACTGAAGACCAAATAATGCTTTGCACCTGATCCAAGTCTCATGACCACGTGAAAAGCTGAGAGACCGCACTCAACTGAGTCACAGAGAATAGTTTTTAAGTGCTAACTATTGTGACAAGACAGCAAAAGACTACTGACATTAAAAAGCCTTATAACTGTTCTCTGTGCTAAGCAAAAGCAGAGAGGGTTTTAAGCAAAAACCCTTTTGCTTAACCAAAATGTAATTACTTTCTGTGATCCCACAGGGAAACAATGCTATTTCTTTTCCCTTTCTCCAGAACTTAAAAAACTCCTTATGTTTTAAGTACTCTTATAGTGAACACTTAACACAAACACTCTTGCTGATCTCCTCTTGCTAAACCAAAGCAGCTGCATATCACCTGGAGTGTATGCTATTTAATAACTTTTCTAAAAAGGGACTTCAGACAGGGTTGAAACCAAGGTTTCAAAATGAACATTTACTTTAACTTCCAGAAGCACGTATAACATTAATATTGCTATAGCAATAGAAGTTTCTTAAACTGGAAAGAAGACTTCACTGAGGTGCATAAGGCAGGTACAGCTGCTAGCTCCAGTTTTTGTAATTAGCAGATTCCACATCAAAAAGGAGAAGTCTATCACAGAATGATTAGTATACCCCAAGAAATCATTACAATAGCATGCACACAGATCTCAACCTCTGTGACAAACTACTGTGGTTGTTTTGTTGTCATTGAAAAACTAGTATTTTTTTTAATAGAGACTGCAAGACAAAGATCTTTTCAAACAAGGATACGATCAGGAAGCCTGCAGTAAGGAACACCAAACCATGAGCATATCTAGATACAGTTTTAAGGAAGCTGCTCTACAAATTACATGTATCATGTTGCCATCAACTAAACATCAAAGATGGCATGGTTGCCTGGAAAGGCATCAAGTGGAATAAGCCAACGTTATACTTTGCCTAAACACTAAGCTAGTGGTCAGGAACCCTTTAAGATGCAGATATCCAAGAGTGACAATAGGATGGCTTTTGAACCTGACAGGATAGCCTTCTAAAGACTTGCTAAACTAGATGTGGCATTTCCTATGACAAAACCCCTGCAGGAATGAAGCTTTATTCTCATGGGCTTAGAAATAAATACAAGGAAGGACTTTAAAGAGAATTAGGCAGAACATTTAGGTAAATGCCTCAAGGTGACAGTCCCTGTGAAAGATTTTTGTGTATTAGGGTCTACAGCTCTTCAGGATCCCTGAAGAGTTATAAAGAAAGTATCTACAGTTGCAGTTCTGAACGGACACAAACCCCAATGGACAGACAGGGAGTCTGAGGGATGTATTCTCACCTAACTAAGCTTATGCAAAGGGTAAAATGTATCACCCATGGGATTTTAGCTATAAGCCTCCTGGCACACCTTGAGCAGCTATATGTAACAATTGTTTGATGGCCTATGCTAAACAATTTGCTGTTCAGTTCATTCATCATGGTTATTTTCCCAGCGAAGACTATGAATACTTCCCCCCACCCCCAAAAAAAACCCCTTCTCAGTCTGTGGGAGCGAAGCAGTACCTGCAGCAGAGGCAATGAGCTAGGGAACATGTAAGCCAATTGGATATACAGAAGTCCACAGGATCAGATGGGATGCATCCAAGAATGCTGAGGGAGCTGGCTGATGCCATTTCGAGGCTTTGTATCACCTGTTTGAAAGGTTGTGGTGGTGGTGGGGGGTTCCTGACAACTGGAAGACAAATGTCATCCCTGTCTTCAAGGAGGAGGGCCTGGAGATGTACAGACTGGTAAGACTAATCTCAGTATCTGGGAAGATTATGGAGGAAATTCTTACAGAAGCTAGCTTCATGCACATAGAGACAACTGGTAATAAACAGTACTGAAAGTTTACCAATGTAAACAAACATCTATTAAGTTTTTATATATCATGGTAAAAGATGATAACATTTAACTTCCTGTAAGAGGATAAATCAAGCATGAACTGTTCTAAAAGGTGAAGTTTATATTAAACCACTCAGATTAAGACTTGCATTACAAAGGCAAATGGTTCAAATACAGCTCAAGTTTGTTAGTGGGAAAAAAAAAAGCACAGAATACGACTTGATTGACTATCAGTAATTGTTCAACAGCCAGGATAACTCACCAGACAACTCTTTTTACTGCAAGTCTCATCACTGATTTGCAGATTTGAAATGTCAGCATATGATAAATATCTTTAAGAGAATTATTATTATAATTTTAATTAAGATTTAAAAAAAACAAAAAAGCAAGTTGTACTTCCTCAAGCTGTTTTCAATGTAGAGTTTATTTCTCTTTAAAAATGTTCCCTTTACATGGGACATTAAAGACTGTACATAGCATTCAGATTTAGCACTTCTGTACTTAAGTATATTGAAAGCCAGTAATCCTACCATATCGCTCCCAACTTGATTTTCACTTAAGAATTTATTCAGGTTGTAGTTTCATAACTTCCAGCAGAAGGGCAGGTCCCACTGCCCTTTTTCATCCACTCCATTTCTATTCTTCCCTTGTGCTGGCACTAAACTTGATTTAGCTGAAAAATATACTTTCTCTTCTGGTCAAGTTAGTTTTTGGTGAAAGAAAAATGTATAACCAAAAAGTCAAGTCAGGATCATTTACCTTCACTGAAAACTCACATTTAGGGCACAGTTAGACAGTACAGCACCACCAGTGTAAGCAGCATACAGATGTCTGCTTAATTTTGTTTTCCCCCACCCTCTTCCTCTCCACCCAGTGCAAGTCTTAGCTCTTCCTCCCCACCGGGCTTGGGGCTGCACAATAAACCAATGGAAGTTACATGCCTGGCAGGAAATGATTAATTCCTTTTGTTTAAATTAGCAGGTTGAACTGGCACCTCATGCCATCAAAAAAAAAAAGAGGAGGTGAGGTGGGAATGTATGGCCAGGGCAGGACCACCTGACAGCAGTAACTCATTACAGTGGCTCTGCCATACTGCATAACTGAACCTTTAGATCCTTTTAAAAGCAAAATAAACTGCAATCTTAGGCTTCTGGGCAATGGTATTTCAAAGTTACTATCTAAACACCTGATTTTATTTACTTTTAATTACCATGGGCATTTCTAAAACAACCATCCAACAGCTGCCTTTACCAGACACTGTCTCATCCAGCCACATAAAATTCGTAACATTTTTATTTTAAACCCCAGATAAATGCTGAAGGCCGAGTGCCACGTTAATGAAGGCTAGTATTCCTCTCAATTTATACCAAGGATGCAAACTAGATCACTCAGATGCTGATAGCTCATAAATGCCTTCCCACAACTCCCCCATGTGTCCAGAAAAAAAGAGAATTTCTCCCATGCTCACTGGGAAATAGGTAGTTCAATATTCAGCAGCAGAAGACACCAAGATACAACTTGGAAGTCCTAGCAGCATAGAAAAGTGTGTTGTAGCAGTGAAAACAAACAATTCATCATCTGATCAGCCTAGACAAAGCATGATCACTCTTGTCAAATCCAAGCTTTGAGGGTCTCATTAGTTCTCTCTTCCATATTTTCTATTCCCCTTCCCCCCCCCTTTTTTTTTTTTTTTGAGTGACCCTCAGGTAGAAGGAAAGGTTCTATCAGTTATTGCCATTCCTCAAAGAACATAATTATGTATGGATAATTAAGTACTGTTTAATATACCTGCATGCATCTTCATCACATGCAACAAAGCATGCTACTAAAAGACACAAATAGTATTGCCCAAACTAAGTACCACTTTATATGTGTCAAAATTATTAACAGCACCAGCCAGTGAATACATCCCTTAAGCCAAGCAATTCCAAAGGTATTGGGGAAAATGCTGAGATTCACTTAAAAAAAAAAAAAAGAATTCTTAAAATTCAATGTACTTATATCTTACTTTCTAGTATACAGTATCTACTTGACATAAATTCTACCTTTCCCCAATTACTAAAAAAAAAAAAAAAAAAAAATTGGCATGGCTTTTCCTTCTCACATTACTGAAACTGTATTCAAACTGACCTACTGGACCACTTGTTTTATGAAGGTCATATTCACTCAGTGGCAGCAAAGAAAGAAAAACTGCTAAGAGAGCCCTAAAAGTGATCTAATACCAAAACTCGATCAAGCACATGTTTCAGGGCCTATTAGACCAAATTGCTGATAACTTGTTTGTTTTAACCATAAATGATACAGACAGTTATAAAGCAGCATAATACAGGCATTGCAGTACACTTCATTAGTGCAGAAACACTAGTGATTGCATTCCTTTTACATAAGTTTAAGAATATAAACTACAAAAGAAAATAATTGTTTCAAATGAAACAAAGATTTAATTCACGCATTAAATCACTCACCTTTTTCCTCAAATAAACCATCTAAATTATGTTCTACCTTAATACTTTAAAACATTGATTTTGTGATTCATACTTAACTGTGAACTAAACTTAAAAATGGTTCTGTCAATCTATAGCACACCTTTATATCTAAAGTACCTAAAGACTATTACAATAGCGTATAAATATGGTACACAGGCACAAAGCCTTCCATAACTCTGAAAGAAGAGTTCAAACTCAGGAATCCTGTAAAAATATTCCAATCTTAGACTCAAAATACAGATGAGCATTTTTTTTAAAAAGTGCAGATTAATGGAATTTTTGAAATTATTACTATTTAATACCTATATGGCTTAAAACTAAACAACTTTATAGAGAAGCATAACTTAGCTTCAAGATTTGTGTAAAATTAATGAGCACGAGATGCACTGTACACAAATGAAACACCGGTAAACCATTGGGGTTTTTTCAGTTGTTTCCAGTTTGCACTGCTCTCACAGTAACATCATTAAGAATCCTGAACTTGCCCTTTTTCTGTGTGAAACACAGATAACACACAAATAAGATCTGCCTAGATGAAAGGCATGCAAACGAAGAACTCTATTTTTCAGTAAATAAAAACATTTACAGTACTCAAGAAACTCTATAAATGTGAACACAGTAAAAATAGGAAATTCTAATATTAAAAAGTAATTTTAATTCAACGCAGAGTTATGATAAATCTTTCATAATTATGTTGAGACTTTTACCAAAAATTTTCATAGGATATTTTGGAGATGTGTATTGGCCATCGTTTCTAGATTTCTATCCAGCATTATTAACCTTTCTTTAAAGGCTTACCTGTATTGCTAAACACCGACAGACACATGCACCTGTTACCTGCGAGTGAGGTGTGCTTCCTAGTGCCAGAAATGTTGAAGATGCCCATTCTTCTCTCAAAGAAGAAAATTAACATGAATTTCTAAAATAAGATATACTTCATGAACTTGCTTCTATATATCCAGAGGACTGTATTTTACATGCTTACTGTGATTTTAACTTTAAGGCATATTTGCCTGCCTAGAATTAAACAGTGGAAACAACCCTCACAACTGCTTAATGAATCACATTGAATTAATTCTGTGCCAGCACAGTTCAGTTCAGAAAACAAAGAGGCCTTGAAAAGTATGCCAATAATTAAGTCTGAAATATCTTGATAGTTTACAGGAATTTATGAGGGAAAAACCACCAGCAAACTCTTTTGTGTATACCACCCCTAATCATACAAATAACGGGATGACTTCTGCAAATCAGCTTGCTTTTTATCTCGCAGCTTAGCCGCAAGTAGAACCCACTGAAGTTTTCACATGCTTTGATGTTACTTTTTGAGACCATCTCAAAGGCCAGGATTTAGGGCTAAATTCTTTGTTAATAAACCTACGTATTGATGTACACACATGGAGAGCCCAGATAAATAGGAGAGGTGCCAAACGAAACAGAGGAAGTCTGTCCTTCGCTGCTCCACCCATCCTTCTCTAGACAAGACTCTCAGAAGTCCACCTTTTCCAGTGTCCATACTTGTAAATACTTGAAACTATTTCCCTACCATGACTTGACCAATTAGACCTTACCAGCCGCAGACAAGAAACTACCCTAATAGTTTCCTAACGCTGAACAACTCGTAACGGGAGCCGTTACAAAGTTCCACGTCCCCCAGGAACACAAGCATGTTTTTCTCCGGCCTGGGAGCGAGCGGAGACCCCCCTTGAAGCTACGGTCGCAATTCAGGAAAAACCCGGGCTCGTCTTTTATTTCCTTAAGCTGAACTTTCCGCCTACCCGCGCTTCCCGGTTTCGGGGAAGCGCCGCAGGGAAGGCGAGGCTGGGGGCGCGCCCCGCTCCGCGGGCAGCGGGACACCTGGGCGGCCGGCGGGCACCGCGCCGCCGCCCCCGCCCGCAGCCGCCCGGCCCGGCCCGGCCCGGCGCCGCCTCTCCCCGGGCACCGGTGCCCCAGAGCCGCCGCCTGGCCCCCTCCGCGGGCGAGGGACGGGGCGGAGGACGGTAACCGGGAAGCGGCTACGGGGACCGTGAGGGAAAGTCCCGAGGGACTGAAGCGGAGCCGAGAGCAGGGGAAGGCGCAGCCGAGCGCGGTGGGGGAGAGGGGCCGGGGAAGAAAGGAGGGGAGAGCAGCTGACTCGGTCCTCGGCGGGGGAAAGTCCCGGGAAAGGGCTGGGGGCGCCGGGCCGGCCCCAGGCGGCGGGGCCGGGCGGGATGGTGCGGACCATGCCCGGCGCCAGGCGACGGAAAGGAGAGCCCCGGCGGGCGGCCCAGCCGCGGCCTGCCACCGGGGCGCGGAGGCGCGGCGCCCCGGGAAGCGGGGCCCGCCGCCCCCAGCCCCGAGCCGCGCCGCGGCGGAGCGGGGGGAGGGAGGAATGGAGGAAGGGAGGCAGGCCGGCAGTCCCGAGCCAGGGCCGCAGGCCAGGGCCCCGCGGGGCTGGGCGGGCCCGGCCGCTCCTCACCTCCGGCGCCCGCCGCACAGGAGCACAGCAGGATTATCGTCCTCGCCAGATCCATCTTCACCGGGCCCAGGCCCCGCCACCGCCTACCCACAGCACATCCGCCCCAGTCGGCGCCGGGATGGGGAGGGGCGACCTCCGCGCCTCCCTCCGCTTTGTCCCCCGCCGCTCCGGAGGACCGCTTCCGCCCACGGATCGGCGGCTCGCCCCGCTGCGCCCCGCTCAGCTCCCCGCGCCACGACTTCCTCCACCCGCCCGCCCCCGCCCGCGCGACGCCACCGGCGGGGCGGGGCCGCAGGGCACGCCCCGACCGCGCGCGCCGCCCCGCCTCCCACGCTGCGCGCCGGGCGGGGAGGGGGCGGGACGCCAGGGACGACGCCCATAGGCTGCCGCCCCGGGGGGGGCGGGGCCTCGCCGCCGCCGCCGCCGCCGCCGCCGCCGCCGCCGCCGCCGCCGCCGCCGCCGCCGCCGCCGCCGCCGGGCCCGGGGCGGCTGTGCGCGCTCGGGTGCGAAGCGGGGCGGACCCGGCCGCGGGCCCCGCCCGAGGCACAGCGAGGGGACCGCCCCGAGCCGCCTCCGGCAGTGGGGTTCCTCCCCGGGCCGGCGGCTTCCCGGCTGAGGCAGGCCGGGGCCACGCCTGCCGCCGCCCTAGGGCTGCCCACGGGGCGGGGCGGTGAGCGGCCGCGGCCTCCCGGACCCTCGAAGGGCTCGGCCCGGGCCAAGGGGCGCCGGTGTCTGCGTGGGTGAGAAGGACCTACGTCCTCAGAGGGAAAGAACGAGCTGGTGCGCAAACTTTACCCGTACTTGTTGAGCAGGCTTCCCTCCGGTTCCTTTGCACCTCTGTCTACACAGCCTTAGGGCCGTTTACCGTAACGATGGCTTGCGGAAGAGTAAATACGTTACATCAGCTGGTTTCCTTTCTTCCTTTATCAGATACACGTTTTTCCTTGCAGAAACTAATTTACTTACTCACTTTTCGAGCTTTATTTTAGGTCACCTACTTCTCTCGATGCTCTACATGTCGGGAAGCATTGCAGTTGTCTGCACTGAACAGCAATTTCTCCATTTTGAGACTGTCTTGAGCAAACTTCACAATTCAAGTATAAAGGAAAATCCTCCAACGAAGATAAAAATGTGATCCATTCAGACAAAACGTTTCGTTTCTTGTTTGTCAATATGCTAATTCTTACATTCAACTATACTAACTCAAAGATTTATTTTTTATATTAGGGTTTGTGACAAGTTTCTCAGTTTACTGTCACCCCCCTTCTATTTGCACTTTTCCGTTCCTATTGCCCTTTCAGAATAAAAAAGTTCTTCCCCCGCTAACGCTGTTACAGCTGAGAAAAGTTGTTACACAAACACGTACGTAGAAAGTACAATTACGCTGGACGTACTTCAGGTAAGGCTGCTAAAGTTGATACAACTGTTTATGAACAGCTCAGGTAAGAGAACTGCTGAGAACAGAAAGAAGAAGATGAATTCTTACCTTCCCAAAACTGTATGTAAAGTTTGGGATTAAAAGCTGAAGGTTTCTACGGGCAGAGGAGGAAATCGGCTCAGAAGGGTGAAGTCTGAGTAATACAACTGCTTTGGCTCTTAAATTATCTATCACGCTCGCCACAATCACATTTTTATAATGCAGCTGCTCAACAGACCGCACTAAAACGCACTGAAGCCCTTCGGAGAGCTGGCCTGCCCCGCAGCAGGGGCCGCTGCTAACGCGGGGCGCCGCCGCGCCCGCCTCGCGCCCGCGGGCAGCCCAGGCTGCGGGGCGGGGCGCTGCCCGCCGCCCTTCCCGCGCAGGCGCGGCCCTCCCCCCCCCCGCCGGCCTCCTGCAAAACAGCCGGGGCGGGGGGGGGCCGCGGCCTCCGCCCTGCCTGGCGCTGGCCTGGCGCAGCGGGGCGGGGGCTGTCCCGCCGGGGAGCGGGTGCCCCGCTCCCTGCGCCGCTTCCAAGGGGCGCCCGGCAGCCGCTCGGCTCGGCTCGGCTCCGCGCGGCCGGCGGGACGCGGGCCCGGCCCTGCCCTGCCCCGCGGCTGCCGCGCCTCGTGCCGCCCCTTCCGGGCTCGCGCTGGGGTTGCCGCGCTCCCCGCGCCCCTCACGCGGCCGGCGGGCGCGCGCAGTCGCTCCCCACCCGTCCCCCCGCCGCTTCCCCGGCCGCCGCCGCCGCCCCCGGGCCCCCGCCCCGCCGGCGGCTTCCCCCGCCCCGCCGGCCCCGCCCTCGGGGCGCCCCCCCCGCCCCGGGCCCCGCCGTGACCCGCGGCTGCTTCCCCCTCCCGCCCACACGTCCCTGGCGGGGCGGAGCCGTCGCTGCTGTTATGGCGTCTCGGGCGCTGTTGGCGAAGGATCAGCCGCTGCGGTGCCAATAGAGAGCGAAGGAGCCGGGCGGCCGGCGGGCCGGGCATGGAGAGCCTGGCGCAGCCCCCGCCGCCTCCGGGCTCGCTGAAGAGGGGCGGCGGGGGCGCTGCCAGCCAGCTCCTCCTGGAAGAGGCGGCGGCAGGCGAGGGCGGCTGCAGGGACGGGCCCGCGGCAGCTGAGGAGGGCGGCGGGCGGCGCAGCCCTTCCCCTCAGCCGGCCCCCGCTCCCGCCACGGCCCCTCGGACGGCGTCTCCCTCACGGGCCGCGGAGGACAGCCCGCCGGCGGCGGACGGCGCGGGGCTGGCCGTGCCGGAGAGCCCCGGAGCGGCGCCTACCTCGGAGAGCGGTCCCGCGGGGGCCGGCTCCGGGAGCAGCGGGGCTCCCAGCCCCCCGGGGGAGGAGTCCCGGAGCCTGGACTCGCTGGAGTCCTTCTCCAACCTGCACTCCTGCTGCCCGAGCAGCTCCGAGCTCAACAGCGACGCCGAGGAGGCGGTGGCGGCGGGGGCCGCCTCGGGGGGCCCGGCCCCGGAGCCTGAAGGGGATAGGCCCGCGGCGGGCTCCCAGCTCCTCTCCGCCTCCAAGGAGCGCTTCCCGGGCCAGTCGGTCTACCACATCAAGTGGGTCCGCTGGAAGGAGGAGAACACGCCCGTCATCACGCAGAACGAGAACGGACCCTGCCCGTTGCTGGCCATCATGAACGTGCTGCTGCTGGCGTGGAAGGTACCGTGCGGGCGGGCGCGCCGGCCGCCGCCATGGCGGGTCTGCGCCGCGCCGGGCGGCCCGGGCGGGCGGCGCCGCTTGGGCAGCGCCCTGCCCTGGAAGCGCCGGCGTCGGCGGGGCTAACGAGGCGTTTCGGGTAGCGCCGAAGGCGTTCGGGGGCCACCTGTGCCACAGCCACCGCCGTGCGCCGCTGGAAGCCTGTGCTGATGAAGACGCAGACTTGTCTCTGCTGTTAGGCGCGTATCGCGTAGAGAACTTGGAAAATAAATAACGGCTTGCAGTCTGTTGCTGATATACCGCTGAGATGCTGCTGTCATGTGCGGACTTACTTTGCTGTCGTCTTAAAACAGAAATCAAAATCTAGATGATGCTTTACTATGCTGAGCAATATATGGTTTGCAGATGCGTGCGGGTTTCTACTAAGTAAACATTACTATTTATAGCACTGGAGACAGGCGGAATTTTGGGAAAATAGGTTAGTTTTGTATAATGCAGAATTGTACAAAATAGAGGTTTGTCTAACAGGGATGCATTCATGCAGTTACGCAGCATAGATTGTATTTAAATTAACAGCTAAATCGGGTCGTGATCAAGTACAGCTTTGAGACCTGGAAGTTCTTGTATTCTAATAGCCATCATGGATACAGACTTCCTGTAGTCTTAAAATAATTCTTTTTAACTTTTAAGCAGCTAAAATATAAGGTGTAATGTAATTATTAACACTTATATGGGAAAGGAATATCTGTTGGGGAAGAGCTATGAGGTCGTGTGCATTGCAAAACGAGAAGGGGGTACTTCTCGAGAAATGCTGGCAATTTAGTGCCAAAAGAGTGGTCAGCTGATAGAATGGAGTCGTAGAATAGGAAAGCTTTATGGGAATAGTTTCAATGTTGTCATATCAAGGGAAAGACATTTGGTATTGAAGGAGTAGAAGGTTGTTCCAGGTGTAACAGGTGACATAAAAGGTCAAAATGGAAATAATAAGAAGAAATTTGCTTAGAGGAAGGTAACTTCCCAGAAGATTGATGATTTTTTTGTTATGTTTTCTGTACGTTCTGAGCAGAATAGCTCGTACGTTAGGAGGAAAGCTGTGGTTACAGTGATGTAGATATTTAGCCATCGGTGAAAGCAGTAGAGGGAAGTTGTGTGTGACTTTAAGGTATTGCCTTACGTAGGTTCTGCCATGCTTAAGAGAGTGTGAAGCTTGTCTTAGACTTCAGTATTTAACACTCGTTTTCTGTGCTCCCTCTTTAACATCTAGGGGTGCGTGGAGGGCCTTGGAGAACTTACCATTCCTTATCATTCTGCGTGGTGGTGTTTTAAAAGGAATGGCAAGTTACAGGATTTTCCTTTTTAACCTTTGATTTAATGAAAGCATATAAATGGGGCAGTGCTGTTCTTGGTTTTTTGCATTTAAGTTTTTGGAGGTTTTGCTCCTTAGCATTCTTCCTTTGCCTCCTTAAATACATGATTGCTTTCTTCTGCTGGCCTCGATCCAGAATTTTAACTGACATTCTGCTTGGTCAAATATTACGTAGTGAGAATCAAGGTGATATCCAATTCCATAAATAGGTGAAAATCAAAATGCCTCTTGAGAGTGCCCTACCATTTCTTATTGCTAGGACTACTGGAAGGGTTTTCTATAATTCTGTCTGTTTATATAAAACCTTAGCAGAATTTACATGAATTGCAGACAGGCAGCTAAATTGGTGAAACTGCCATCACATGACTTCTTATTTATATGCTTGAGGGTTTTCCTGTTAGTTGGTTGTGTATTGCCCCTGCTTATAACTGATTTTACTAATTAGTGCCTCTCCAAATTAGCCTTTCTTTTCCCCAGTGTATAGTCAAGAACCATGTTGGCATTGTTTGGAGTGGCAAGCTTATTGGCAGCTCATCTGTACTTCACTGGCAGTAGCTAGCTACATACCAAGGCTGAGGATGGACATCCACATTCTTCTCACTTCTCCTGAACCCCAAGATGAACACTAGATTGGGTCAGGTAATTATAATTTGGGAAGAAGGAAGCAGACCAAGAGATGAAAATGGGTGAAAGCAGAGCAAGAATACCATGGTATGTGTTAGGTGAAAAGAAGCTATGTGGCGGGGGAAAAAAAAAAATGAAGAAAGAAGGAGATGAAGAGGGGGAAATAAAATTACAACAAAGAATAAGAAGGTAAACACTTAAGCTTTGGGCTCTTTTCCCTGTATTAGCCACCAACTTTCCTTCTCAGAACTCTGTTCTGACAAGGTTGAGAGTTTTGGTCGTCCTGTAGATAGATATGGTCTCAAATAACTTCAGATAATACATGCAAGTGCTCAAAGTTGAGAAACAATAGTTACAATAGTAGTTTTCAAGTTTCCACAGACACTTCCCTTTGCATGGCCAATTACATGCTTCTGTTATTCCAGAATGGGAGTGATAACCTTGAGCTCCAATACTACGTATGAGCTGTGCTTGTGCAGCAGTGAAAGTTGAATTCATGTAATTGTTTGTGACAAGTGGCGCATAATCAATTTGCTTAGAATTAAAGTCTTTATTTATTACTTAGTAATAAGTGGGAAGCCTTCTGAGGATATGTAGGCCATAATCACGGAAACATTTATGCCGAAAAATTCAGATCAACATTTGGAAATATTAAGGAGAACTCACCTTTTTGGGTATTTCAGCTCCTCAAAATGCAAGCTTCTTACCTGCACACTAGAGTATTGATTTAAATATACTAACAGTTTTGTGACCTTCTGTTTGTGTGTGTCAGTTGCCCTCATTCAAAACAGTTTTGCTGAGATAGCCCTCACTGAGTAGAGAGACTATAGGTGGTTTGTTAATTTGCTTAAAGGATTGCAATAACAGGAAGATTTAAGATGTACTGTGCTTTAGGCAAGTGTGCTGTATACTCAAAAAATTTCTTTCTAGTGGTTATGAAGATCTTGTTCATTAAGGGAGCAAGTTTGTTCTCTGTTCCTAGTCATTGTTCAGTTTTTATTATACCTTTTAGAGGTATTTTTTATATCAAAGATCTTTATTTAGGGATACAGGTATAAAGACTACTTAATTGATTCTTTGAGAGTGCTGCATCTGTATGTTCTTATTTGTGAGATACTGGTTTGGCAACGCTTGAGTTTTTTGAAATTCTGAAATAGTAGCACCCATTGGGACTGCTTAAATGCCTTTTTAATAGTACCGGATTTTGGAACTGAACTTACAATAAAACTGCCACCTCTCTTTTCTCCACTGCTTTCAAAGGAGTCTGGACATAGAACTTTGAGGTGGCAGATTGTAGAAGCCATACTTCTAAATGTTACAATAATGAAATCGTCGCTTTTCTTTTGAAGTGGTTTTGCAGACCGCCTATATAAGCTTAACTTGCCGTTTAGCCTTTAGGAGATACAGCCAAGGAGTTCTGCTTACAGAAGTGTTACAGCAATGTTCTTCTAAATAAAAAGAAAACAAAAGCAGTATGATACCAACTTGAAAAAGTAACTGTTGTGCAAAACAATGTGGTAACCGTTTAGGCTTCTGTGATGGAAATGAAAGTAGAAGTAGAGTATTGAAACAAACATTTTAAAGAGTATGTACAAGCATGGGTTGCCTCTTCTGATGTAGAGTAGCATAGGATGCTGTCTTTCAGCTTGTTTAAATCTGAAGACCTGTGACTCACTATGTAGTTAAGCTCAGGAATGCAAAGCTTGCTTTTCTGTGTACTTTTTGTGATCTTTGTTAGGTGTAGTCCATGAACCACGTTCTGATAACTTCTGTCATTGCATTAAACAGTAATTTTTTGGGGGATAGCCCTTCTCAGGATGTACTCCATGGCAATCATCAGATGCTAAAAGCTTAATAGGGGTGCCAGGTAATTATGCTCTGTGTTTCTTAGGTAGGATGTGATATCATGTAGCCGAAAAACTCTGAACCTTGATGCACTGCATAGAAATTACATATCTGAAATGTCCAGGGAGCAGAGAAGCAAATTGTTTTGGAGCATAAAATAAGCCTAAGGGAAAACATAATGTAATACAAATATAAATAATATTAATACTGTCTTGAAAAGTGAGTGCATATGGAATATCTTGTCCTTACAGGTTTTTACGTAGGAGAATAGTCCCAGTAGCATATTTGACAGTGTCTTTAAAAGTTTTTTTTTCTATCACAGTCCTCTCAATGAACTGAAATTTTTGGACCTGTGCTCCCTATGTGCCTAGTTCTACTAAAATTTCAGTAACTTCTAGAACTGTATGAATTGCCTGTTTAGGTGATTGTAACAATTATGTAACTAAATGTTATGTAACCGTTTATGCTTAGATGTATCCAGACTGAGGTGCAGAGAAGAGGTAGAGTAAAAAATTTCTAGTTAGAAATTTTTAGTTTTAAGTTCTCACAAAAATGGCCTGTTTTTCAGAGGAGCTGAGTGCCGTATGCTCCCACTGATAGCCCTTTGATTTGTCAGAGTCTGCAGTGGTAGTGCCTGGTCTGAGGTCTGGCACGGCCCTTTACACGTGATCTGCTTTTTCTTGTCACTGAGCTAAACCTCCTTATGGTCAGCATTTGCACAGATTGCTCGGATGAACTTGCTCAGCCTCCGAAGGTGAGTTGCTGGTGAGCTGCTGATGAATGCTCAGCAGAGGCCTTGGCAGCCTTCCTCCCTGCATCTGGGGGATGAGTTGAGCTTACAAATCAGTAGGCCTGGAGCTGTGCATTTGCCAGAACAGGAAGCCTGCTCTGAGGGACTGAAGGAAACCTGGTTGAGGAGGGAGATGTTAAGGTTATTGGGTGACAGCATGTACTACCAGGCTGTCGTGTGATAAGCTTATGAAGCTGTTCCCGCAAGGCAAGAGGTACGTATTTGCAGGGACTATTAACTGGTTTTTGTCAAGGTAGGATGAAGCTACCCTTACCTCTTCTGGAACACTGAATTCAGGGGAGTTGCATATTTTAGATAAACATGTTCTGAGACTATAAATAATAAGCCATTAGAAATTTGCATGGTCCCTTTCTATATGCATAGTATTTTTGGAAGTGTTAGCTTCTGTGCAGGACTGTATCACTTTGTGTTTTTTTTTTTAAGCCCTTCTGAAAAGTGGGAGAATACAGTGGAAAATATTTAAAATTAGTATTATGTAGTTTTCCAGTTTGTAGTCTAATGCATAGAAACTGTATAAGTTGTGCTAGACAAACTGTTCAATATGAAAATTTGTTTACCAATCTTGTCTTTTAATTACAAAGGTGGCTCAACTGTATCTCACATTGTAGTTGAGTGAGAAAGATTGTTTCCCACTCCTGTGAATGGGAGGGAAAACAGAATGAAAAGTAGCTAGAGTTAGGAAGAGACATCAGGGCAAAAGACCAGGACACTGCAATAGAGGGGTACAGGAAACGGGTGGGAGCTGAGGAAGCATGTTTTTCCTAAAATGTAAAATTAACGTAAAATCTAGCAACTAAGCATTGAAACCTATTGAGAAAATTTGTCCCTCAAAATAATAGACTGTTATAGACAACAACAGCTTTCACTACCATTGCTTACATTGTTTTCTTCTGTTGATTTATGTGGAGAATGACTGTGGTTCTGTATTTTTCTCTCTTCCTTAAGGTGTTTTTCTTTCCTGTTTCCTCTTTGTTGTACGTTTGCTGTGGCTTAGGCACTTGCAATGAAGCTCTGAACCATTAGGAAATGTCATGTTCTCTCTATATCCTTAAGTCAGCTCTGTTCAGAAGTATTTGTGTCTGTGTTGGAACCCCATTAGTTCACTTTAAAGATGTGATCAAGGTCCCACAAAACATGGTAGCCCTAAAATTATGCCATGAAGTAATCCATTATCTTTGTTTAGCCATTAATTAAGCAGTTAATTTTGAGATTTAGCTTGTTAAAATATCTGACTATGAGAGATTCTGCAAATATGAGTAAAGCTACTTTGCTTTGGTTCTGCAGTTAAAAAAATAAATTGCTTAGCATTACAGTTGTGAGCGAAAATTCAGATTATTAACCAATGATACAAATAATACCTCCTTCAGTCTGTAAAGTCTGAAACATTAATACGTATATGCCATATAGGTAGCCCATGTAATTATGCTTTACAGCTGCCATTTGTAGTGTAGACATACTTCTAGATTCCTAAATGCAGAGCAGAAACCTGCAAGTAATGCTGGCTGAGCTGATATGAATGTTTTTATATAATAGAAAGAGCTAGCTTCAGTCCTGAAAGAATCATCACAGTAGTCCTGCTAATAGTGGAGGGAACAGTGCTAATTTTCCTTCATATTATACTGGCACATCTGTACTGTTCGTAGTCCCAGAACGACTTTATGCATAGCTAGTGTGAGTAATTCTGTTCCGTGCTGTTACATCAATATGCCTTAGGAACCATAATGAACCAGACCCAACTCAGGGGTGTGCACAGCTAATGTTTGCTAAGGCTTGAATGCTGCCAATTCAGAACTGGAAGTTTAAGAATCAGCTTTTTGAACCTGTAGTCATGTTATTTACGTGGCACAATATATTATGTTTGTGTGAATACTCAGTATTAATATTATGAACAGGATCAAAGGTTATGAAAACCTTTAGCCTATTGAGTATTAGTGAAACCTAGAGAAGTTTTGAGAAGAAGTTAAGAAATTTTTTTAAGTTATAATCAGTTGTCACTCATTTAAAAGATGTTTTCGAAAATTCATGTGCTTATGCATCCACGACTGATTTTTTCTTGTTTAATTTGTAGAATTTTAAGGTTTTTTTATAAGCAGAACTAATTAAGCCTTCTTTCTCACGAATTTATGCTTCACTAATTTCCTGCTTTACTAACAATTTATACTTTCACTCCCTTCCTTCCCCAGATCCCCGACAGTTCTGTCAGCTTCTTTCTATGTCCACCACATCAATGTGTGGCATATGCTGTGTGGCCAATTCTGACCTAAGCATGGGCATATTAAATTGTGCCTCTTTCTTCTTCCAAATTTAATGAAACTTCTTGTAAATCTATGTATTTAGCATATTTGCCTTTTGTCAAATATGGTTAAAATTGGTGATGAGATAGATTTAGTCCAATCATACCTCTTTTGCTCTGGAAAGTTATTAAAACAGCTTAGTTTTCAGACTGGGAAGGAAACCCTCTCTACCATGATGTGAACAGTGTAGTGTGTTGCTATACTGTATTTTTGAGTTTGGGATGCTGCATCAAAGGCTTTATATGTATTGTTCTTCCATCTCATGGCTTTCTACTTCCTCCTCCCTATCCACAACCAGCAAAGTAGTTGGAGCCTATTAAATCTTAAGCATGAGTTAAGTCTTACATCATGTCTTTCTGTCTGTGTCAAGGAGAGCAGCAATCAGTGTTGAGGAACTTGATTAAAAAATTCCTAATAAAATAAATAGCAGACTTTCTAGACTTTCATTGGTAAGATGTTGAAGAGAGATAGGATGCAAAGATTAAAAACTGAAGAGAAAGCTTAAAAACCCACCCAACCCCCCCCCCCAAACCTTAGAAAAATAAAATGCATATTTATGCAGAAGAAAATGGAGCACACTATGGTTAAAGACAATATACTCCTATGGTATTCCTTCACATTGCCAGAAGTATGCCTTTCTATGTGTCTGTGCTTTGGCTGTTATCACAGGGAGATACATAAATGGAAATGTGCAACAAAAACATTTACTGAGGATGCTGGAGATGAAATCTAAGATTTTGGCTCTGGCTGCTGCCAAGGTGGTTGATTTTAGGATGTGACAATGACAGGAATAGGTCACGGGAGAGGGGAACGGAAGCTTCACCACCAAGTTCTGTGTGTCTGGACTCCTCTGGGTGGAGTTAAACCAAACCCTTTAAACATGAGCACGGGATGCGAGGCTGGGAGGTCATTTCCTTGTACCTGCATGAGTCTTGGCTTCCTTGTCCCAGCAGCTGCTGCCACCAGATTCTCTACAGCCTCTTGTCTGTATGCAGGAACTTTTTGAGTTAAGACTCAGTTAAGAGTTACAGTGAAGGCAGGGAGTCAAAGACTTTGCTGAGTAAGGGGAAGTTTTCTTAACAAAGTGTGGCTACAGTTCCAAGTCTGTTCATCCTGGATGCTTGCAGCTGAGCTAGTGCAGCGAGTGGTGTTAACTCCTGTGAAGTCAAGGGGGATGCTGGTGAAATGTTTTGGTGGGAGTAGGGAGCACTATGCAGAGAGCTGCAAGTGAGAAATTACTGTGTGCCTGTGACTTCTCTAAAAAACAAAATGCCTTTTTTTAATCTCTTCTTGTAGCCATTATTTAGTGGAGGTCCTGGGAAGGTTCTTGCTCCCAGTACACTAATGCTCTTATAAATCAAGTGAGGCAAATGTGATCAGAAGACTTCCGTCTAGAAATATCTTATTGCTATGTTCTAAATTGTATTGTTTTGACATTTAAAAGAGAATATATTTTTACTTTCGCAGATTAAGCTGCCACCAATGATGGAAATCATAACGGCTGAACAGCTGATGGAATACTTAGGTTAGTAATTACAATAAATGGTTTTCAATTATATGTTATACTTACTAGTGAGTAGTAGTATAGGAGGACTGTTTTATTTATTTACTGTTTTATTCAGCTTTACTTGAATGCATGCTTCAGGAAAACTACTTATGGTATTCAGTTACTCATGCTTTTCCTTAACTGCTTTTAGAAGTTTTCTGAACTGCTTTCTTAAGTGGTTAGTCTAGTGATGCAGTTGGTATGGCTTAGTACACCAACACACTGGTAGATTTAAACTTATTCATGTCTCTTACAATGTTGTTTTGTTGTAGTTGACAGAATGTAGTAAGTCAACTGTGCCTTTAATTGTCTGCAGTAACTCTAATCCTTGGTAGTACGACCCAGTAAATAACAGGAAAAATTAATTTAGTTGTCCAGTGACTGGGGTCTCAGTTGCAGGCACTGCTCCATTATGAGATTCAGTCTTCAGCAAAACGGCAGCTGTTTCCGTCTGAGAAGTCTGTAACTTCAATAGCTCAGAATGATCCAGGTGTTAAAAGTGCAGTTGCAATAGTACTTAGGCAATAGGTATCACAGTTCTTTCCCTTTGTACCCTAACAAATATAAAATACTTGAGCTTAATAGACTAGGTTTGATTTTTTTCTTACGCAGGAGAAAAAAACCTTACTATATTTTCTTTCTTTTTGCTTGTAAAAGATGTAGCTTGTTCTTTTCAAAAGCATATCACTGAATCTTTCAGTGGAAGAAAAAAGTTAATTACATAATTTCCAAAAAATAAGTCTTAAGAAATCTTCCTGCCTATGTCTAAACATTTCTTCTAATTGTATTGATAGAATAATACTGTCTGAAGTCACTGCATAATCACAGTTGGCTAAATGTGTATATTCTTTCTTGAAGGCATATATTAGCTTCTGGAATTATCTAATTAAATTGAGTAACAAAATAACCTTCTCAAATTATTTGGGTTCTTACTCAGTCAACAGGATTAGCAGTTGCCAAATGGTTCTTCTACAGCTTAAAAAAAAAAAAAAAGAGCCCTTCAACCACTTTGAACAATCTTAACTGAAAAGATTATAAATTAGGAAACCTGTAGCAATATTTTTCTTTGAGTAGAAACATATTTTTTTAGGAATGAAACAAGGGAATAAATACGAAAAGCATTGGAATAAAATCTGAAAAATTTGGGAGAGGCAGTTTATGGATACTAGTCACTAAAAATGTTACAAATATCGAACCCCAGCGTGCTGATTAACTGATTGATTACCTTTGTGTTGTAGACATAGATGGAATACAAGCCTCTCAGAATTATTGGTGCATGGAAACATATGCCAAAATATTCATAGTATCAGTGAGGATAGGTGGTTGCATTTTTAAATTGTGTTATGCAATTACATTTCTTCTTGTGAATAGTTTGACCTTATTATATTTTTAAGTTGAGGCACAGAGGGAGGTACGTTTCTGAATAATTAAGAGATTGATACGATACCCCAAGAGATTATGAAATGCTTTAGTAACAACATTGGCCATTTGAATTTTATTTCTTAATATGATCTTACTATGTTTTTTATACTCCTATTTTACTTCATAATTATAATTCAGGTTATAAAACAATGCGATCTCATTAATTTGATAAAAAAACTTCAGTGGTGGTGTTTATGATCAGTCAGCAGTGTTCATAGAAATGTTGAGACTTTGTGTGGAATAAACTTATTTTTATTTTTGCTTTTTTTAGGAGACTATATTCTTGATGCAAAACCTAAAGAGATATCTGAAATTCAACGTCTAAATTATGAGCAGGTAAGGAGCTGCTCCTAAAATACAGTTGCTTATGTCTGAAGGAACTAAAGCCTTTTTTTTCTCACCTAAGGTTTATCATCTTGTTAAAAACCAGAAGCATACAAACCATTGTTTGTAGTTATTTTTTCCTCTTTTCCTAGGCTTGATGTGGAGTATTATTTATAAATACTGCCTGTTAGCAAAGAAAAACTCAGGATCTATTAACATAAGAAATTATTTTTTTTTCTTTCCCCTGCAATGAGTGTAACGAAAGATTTTTTTTTTTTTAATTGAGGAATTATAACAGAGAAGTACAAGTGGAAGTATGTAACAGGGTGGTTGCTCTTTGAAGTCTTCTATTATGCATCCTTCAGTGTGCTCTGTTCTATGATCCTGGCTAGACTTTCTCTGAGGATGTAAACTGAGCAAGAAAGATCTCTATTCTTAAGTCATGATGGACAAAAAGAGGTTCATTCCATATTATGAAAGGCAATATTATTTGCACTGACTACTATTTTTATGTCATCACAGAAGTCTTTCTATGTTAAAAATAATGCTGTTAGTTTAAAAAAAATTGATGTAGTATTTATTATCTTGGAGCAAATTTTTCAAGCTCTGTGTGGTCACAGCTGGCTTTTGATTACTCATGGAAAAGTGATTTGAATTTATTATAAGTATTAGGTTTCAAGCTAGTTCTGTTTATTATTAGGTCATCTTTTCTTGCTCTCATTCAGTGTTGAAAAACAAATTGAGTATCTTGGGAGAGTTGAAATTAGAATGAAGATTGAATGTGGATTCTTTTAATAATAACCCAAAATATGACTTGTATCAAATTATATGAATTCTTTTTGTAATAACAAAATGAGCTGTATTTTTTCCACACAATTCTGTGCTGTAGAAGATTATAGCTATAATCAACTTACAGGAGGGTGATGAAAACTATATACCTGATTAAAGTACAACCCTTATGGCTTTCTTGTGCTCAAATATATGGGTTTACTATGTAAATGTCACAAAACTTTTCCTTAAATATTTAACTGTACAATTCTAAAGAAACCTTCTGTTCTCGGAATGTTCTAAATGTACTCGTAGATGCATGAGGGATATCACGAGAGGGCAGAAAGAAACTAATTAGGCAATTGAGTCTTACAAAATACATTTCAGAAGCATTGGAACTAAGTCTTGGTGTTAATCGTAATTTTCTGTTTATCTTGTCACACAATATTTTTCACCTAACCCAATATATTCTCTTCTTATAGAAGAAATTCAAGTAAATTTTTTGGACAGGTGAATTTGTAATGCTTTATTTTAGTATAATTTCAACATCATGACAAGATTCTAATTTCAGCTGTGACTTTCTTTTTTACTGTACTTGAGGGATTTAAATAAGTATTTGAATGAAGGTTGGATTAATTAAAAAAAAAAAAAGCACAAGTTCTAATGCACAAACTTAAGAATAGGTTGCCCAGGGAGGCTGTGGAGTCTTCATCCTTGGAGACGTTCAAAAGCTATCTGGACATGGTCCTGGGCAACTGGCTTTAGGTGGCCCTGCTTCAGCGGGGAGGGTGGACCAGATGACTTCCAGAGGTCCTTTCCAAGCTCATCTGCTCTGTATATTTATATCCTCTTTTATTTGCATTCATTTTTTTAGAAGCTTGTTGCATTGAAGGTGTGGAAATAGGTAAAATAGAAATGATACTGTTCAAATTGTAGTGAGAAACTTCTGCAGTTTTCTGGCCAATTTGATGTATTCCTGCTTTGTTTACAAAGTAAACATTACAAAATAAATGCAACTAATGTATGTAGATGTATGATCTGAATCTGTGGATGGCTAGTGCTGAATTGCTATAGACTTTCTTCCTATTCATTTAGAGTAAGAGTATAGCGTTATTTCTTCCAAAACACCTCTGATAGGTTTTTATACTTGATATCTGGTCCCTACTAATGAAATGCACTTCTTAAGTAAGGTGGTTTGGTTTGCTATTATAATGATAAAAACTTAAAAAAATGTCTGAGCCAGATCTTGAGAATTACAAATCTCTCTAAATTCCAAATCTCGTGACATAGCAAAATTGTCAAAAGGATGAAGCAACATGTAACAAAGTAGTGGGAGCTCTTGCCTTCCTGGTAGTAGAAACTTCACACAACAGTGGAGTTAAAGGGCTACAAACAGTAAAACTCTTCATTCATAGCAACCACTCTGAAATGCAGATACTGGATAATGATCATGACAGTGTTTTATAGCTATGCTTTATCAAGTAGTTTATAAGCTTTTTCTGTGTAAGCTTCAACTCTTAGAGCTTTCCAGGTTTAAATCTGGTTAGTAGCAAGGAAGTATGTCTGTTTATAAACTTACTTTAGGAGTTTCCAGAAATTGCATCTGAATTGAAATTACTCAAAGTAGGAACAAGCTTATTGTTCTACTGTCATTTTATTAAGAAAAAAAATACATTTAAACTTGCATACTAGTAAGAGGAGTAGCTTAATTCCATTGGCTAAAATGCCGATGTTGGTGAACCTGAAATTTTTGCTATATGCCTTAATGAAACCATGCTGTTGCAGGTGTAAAGTGTTGTGCAAAGATCTGTAGGTGAGACTATTTTACATATATATGTCTGCTTACACAATTTTTACATACAAGTTTTGTTTTAGAATTCTGTTGCATGCTAAGAGATGTCTAAAACTTCTTCCAAGATCTAGGAAACATTCATCTTTCCAACAGATGCAAAACTGTGCTTGAATTGGATCATGAACTATTGAATGATGTAGCTACTTCACTTAGCATGTTTACTTAGTGAGTGTCGTATGTTTTAATTGGTACATTCTTTACGATAGCAAGTTACAAGATGCAAAGACTGATTTCTTAAACTGACTTAAAAATAGTAAGGTCTGCCTTACGTTCTAATGTACAGGCTTGTGTTCACATTCTGCTCTGTCTATTAATGTGTGCACTAATGTGCTACAGAAGTGAATGTTCAATTTAATGTATTGGTTATGTTATTGTTTAATGGATCCAGTTATTTGTAATTTCCTGTATTTTAGCAAGTTGCCTTTAATTTGATAAAATAACTCATCACTATGTACCCCACTTATGCCTTGTTAGCCTACCTAGCTCTTTAATAGTTTTCTCATTATTCATCCTTTATAGTCAGTCATCCTTATTCTCAGTTTTTTGTCTTCCCTTATTGATTCCATTAATTGCGGTTCTTGCCATTAACTGTCTTACCATTAAAAGAAGACAACACAGAGGCAACTGTCTCTAACAATCAGTGGTTTTAGTCTGTGAATCTTTTCTGTCTTCATCTCCTTTCTAACCTGTATTTCTGGTTTTTGTCATGCTTTTTTCCCCATTGTTGCAACCCTAAATTCCTCTTAAGCAACAGAATATTGCGAAACTAAGCAAAAAAACCCCACAAAACCAAAAAACACCACACCAACAACTAAACAACTAAAAGCAGCTAAAAACAACTAAACAAAAAAGCAGCTTAGTTACCCTGAATCTTTTGCAAATACTGCAAATACTTTCTGATGATAGTCTTTGTGGACTGTTCTCACTTGGTGGAAAATTTTTTCCTGCATATCAGGAAACTTATTTGTTGGTTCAAGAGAACTGTCTCACATAAGCGCTTTTTCTTTGGCTCACCTTTACTTTGTGTGATTGGATCTTCGTGACTTGATAACTCCCCTTAGGATTCCATTGGGATCACTACTATAATAAGTGCTACTTTCATGACTTGTTTCCACAGTGGAATCTACAGGCCATTTAAAGGTATCCCCCAAATAAGATAGCAAAACTTTTTTTATGGAACAAACAAAAAAAATCAGATTCTTCATTGTTGTTCACCGCTTTAAGTACTGAACCCCCAAATTAGGGTTGGCAAGTAGAACTGTGTAGATCTGTTTGTTTTGTTCATTCATTATGTGGTGGGAAGTACTTCAGCCTGACTCATAATGCAGGACTTAAAAGGGGAGAAGAAACCTCAAGAGAGTCCCTTAGAGATTCTGTTATAATCCAGTTCTTGCAAACATCTGGCTTGTAGCTATGGGAAATAGAGCTAAAAGAAATAGGAGCTGCCTAAAAGCAGCTTGTGAGTATAGAAGAAGAAACAGTCAGATGCAGCTGATCAGAGGGAGAGTTCTTATTTTGCAGATCTCTTCTGGCACAATGAGAATGAACAAAGTGAATATGCATTGAAACAGTTGTTTAGCTAGTTTCCCTTTCTGTAATTTTTTTAAATGTTGAATTGTTGAATACTAAATGATGAAGGGTTACAAGAGTGACCACCAAGTGTACAAAGTTCTATTTCATCATCTGTGGTTTTTTTTTTTTCTCTGCTGTCAGAACATGAGTGATGCAATGGCGATTCTACATAAGTTACAGACGGGTCTGGATGTCAATGTGAAGTTTACAGGTGTACGAGTATTTGAATATACACCTGAGTGCATAGTGTTTGATCTTCTTGATATCCCCTTGTACCATGGATGGTTGGTGGACCCTCAGGTAACTTATTTTTTTCAATAATTCAAACAGAATATAAGTTATTCTGAATTTTACGGGGGGGGGGGGGGGAGATGTTTCAGAATTATAATGATTATGGTAATGGATTTTTTTAAATGTAGTCAGAAAAATTGGATTTTCTTCAGACAGGAGCGAATACAGACTGTACATGTGTTTTAGTGTGGTAGCTTTGCAGAGACTAGGTCTGTAGTCGAACTAGCTTTCAAAACCTTCTGTGCTGAATTCACAACTGTGTAAATGAGAATTGTTGTTCTGAGGGAGGTAGGAAGTTGCCAGATATGGTGTCCCAGTCATTGTTTTTGAAAGCTTGTTAGAGAATGCTTGGAAGGAATGCAAGGTTACTTTCCTCCTTTCTTTAATTCTGATTTACTTTTAAAAGTTACTGCTTTTGAGAACTGGGGATATTAGAACCAGTTAGAGAGAACTGCATCTTTTAACAAACATATAATTTATTTTTAATTATATTGTTAAACAGTAAACTGGTACTGTTTACTTAGGGAGAAACTGGTGAGTTTGGCTGGAATAACCTGCCTCAGATTTTTTTTTTTTCCCTGCCTTGTTCGTGAAAGTTGCTGTTCTCTTATCCCCTTGGACTTCCCCTATGCCCAGCTGAGCCAACTGATAGCCCATTCTCTCCTCCGTCCGCTTTTGCAACAGCTTTTGATGTTGTGTTAACTTAAGGATTTAAAATGGAATCTGAGACTGCAAAATGTGTAACAGTCTGGGCTAAAACTTTTTGGCCTAGTATTTTTAGGGGGATAACGTCCTCTCTTTGTTAAAACTCTTCTTCTTTTCTTATGAATAATTGCCATAGGCTTACAGTTGTGTTCTGTTCTTCACGAAGGTAAATTCTCTGTTTTATATGCTGTTCCTTCCTGCTCCAGGTTGCTGACATAGTAAAAGCAGTTGGTAACTGCAGTTACAATCAGCTAGTGGAGAAGATCATTTCTTGCAAGCAGTCGGACAACAGTGAACTGGTTAGTGAAGGTGGGTAACTTTTTTCTATGCTTTATCAAGGTATCTATCAAATCTTAGTTACATATTTTGTATGTAGGTCTCATTATCTAGAGATACAAGTGCGAAGAGCTGCATTCTGTTTGCTGAACTTCTTTTCCTGGGCAGGCAGACAGCACTGTGCTTGTCTTCTAAACTTCTCTGATGCAATTTCCAAACGAAGGATCAGCCTCGTTCTCTTGATCTATTAAATATACTTTTTAAAAAGCTGGAGAGAACTTCCTTTTATGAAAAGGTATTATGGGCAGCATTCAGATTTCAACTTGACTATATATTATCTCCTATAATTAGAACATTAATTATATACTACATGATGACAAGGAAAAACTCAGTAATATTAGAAGTGGATATAGCATTTCTGAACATGAGAGGGTTATCTACAATGCTGAGGTTTTAGAACTTTCAACTCATTTTCCCCTCTCTGAATGTGTTCCCTTAGATTTGTGGTAATAAGGGGGCATCTAAGTAGGGAGGAGATAGGAAAAATATTACCATTGTAACTAGGTTTTATATATTAGGAAGTATGTAATAGACACACGTAACAGCATATATTGCTTTTGTAGGATTTGTAGCTGAGCAATTTCTAAATAACACAGCTACACAGTTGACATACCATGGACTGTGTGAGTTGACTTCAGCTGTCCAGGAGGGAGAGCTTTGTGTGTTCTTCAGGAACAACCATTTTAGCACCATGACCAAATACAAGGTATATTGAACACTTTTGTCTTTACTGTTGTGGTTTGTGTTCTCATTTCAAAGCAAATTGTGTTTTTCCCCTGTCTTGAAATAGAAATAAATTCCAGTTTGTTTTATATGTAAGTAAGGCTTATGGTGAATGTAAGGTCTACAGCAAATGTTACTTGTGAATTATTGATTACAGTGTTTCACACATCAGGATCCATTATCACTTCAAATCTTCTTTTCTCTTTATGTTCAGTTTGCTCCCTGTGTTAACTCCTTTTGTTGTTATGTATAATGGCATACGTTTCTTACATGGCTTAAATTTACTTGCAGTTTGTGATTGGCAATGATAACGTTAATGCTTTACATTTTAGCCAGCAGATGAGTAGCTCCATCATGGTGTTCAAAATATCAAACATTTGGAGAAGTTGACATGAGCTAGAATATTGGTTCCCTTTGTTAGGGAAGAGATTATTTTTTTGAATCTGAAACTGGGGAAGCAAAATGGTGAGAATTGTGGAAGGAGTATTCCAGGATACGAAAAGCAAATGACAACTTAGTTAATAGTTTATTACGTATCTGACTTGAGTAGAAAGGGATTGTATGTATCTGACTTGAGTAGAAAGGGGCAGATTGTCTCCTAAGATTTAATAATTTCCTTGCAATGTCAAATCATACTTTGAGTTAGATATTTCTCTCAAATGTACTTAGGAGTTTTTACCTTTGTATAGAACTCTTGAAATTTATTTTGGTTATCTGTTATTTAATAAGACTTCAATTTCACGTACACTTGCATTTAAGAATAATGGTAATAAATGCAAAAAAAAAAAAAGGGGTGGGGGTGTAACATACAAAAATAATAAGGAACCACCATTTTTGCCATCTATTATATGGTAATGTCGTATACCTCATGTGAATGACATTAACTTTTCCATTTGGTAGTAATAGTCCTTTTTTCTCCCTCTGTCTGTTAATCTTGACTGTCAATGCTTATCTTTGGCATTTTGAATAGCTACTTGTAAGCTGAGCTAAAGCTCTGAATAGTCCTGATAAATAATGATTAACACTACAAACAGGTAACACGTTTAGTTTTCTAATAGCTTCCTAGAGCATATCTAAGATTTGTTTTAAATCTATGTACAATGATATTCTCTTAAAGCAGTAGGACAGGTAAAAGGATCTTTCTTCTCCCTTCCTCTGTTTAAAAAAAAAAAAAAAAGCTATGGAATAGATCTGTTTATAGTCAAAACTATAATTGTTATATTTCCTGGTGAAGCTTATTTGTGTCACAATTTTAAGAGGTATGGTTTTTCTTCTCTCTGTTTTTCTAAATTTAGGTCTTGCAATAGTTGGTGGTAGTTTGTCATGTAAGCCCGTACATTGTTTTATGGTTGCTTTCATTATGGGGAAAAAAAAACCCAACCTCAAAACAATTTGTTTTTAAAAGGAAAATACTAACTAGAAGTACAGATGTAGTTTCTGAGTACAAATGGATGCCTAAAGGCGCAGGAAACCTTTTTTACTTCATTTAAAGGTGGCATGGTTTAACCCCAGGCAGCAACTAAGCACCACACAGCTGCTTGCTCACTCCCCCCACCCCCATGGGATGGGGGAGAGAATTGGAAGGGTGAAAGTCAGAAAACTCATGGGTTGAGATAAGAACAGTTTAATAATTGAAGTAAAATGAAATAGAATAGTAGTAATAATAATATAATATAATATACAAAGCAAGTGATACACTATACAGTTGGCTCACCACCTGCTGACCAATGCCCAGCGTGTCCCCAAGCAGTGATCGCCACACCCCGGCCAACTCTTCCCAGTTTATATACTGGGCATGATGTCATATTTGGGTCAGCTGTCCTGGCTGTGCCCCTTCCCAGTTTCTTGTACACCAGGCCGAGCATGGGAAGCTGAAAAGTCCTTGACTAGTGTAAGCACTACTTAGCAACGACTAAAACATCAGCGTGTTATCAACATTATTCTCATACTAAATCCAAAACACAGCACTATACCAGCTACTAGGAAGAAAAATCAACGTTATCCCAGCTGAAACCAGGACAAAAGGATATTCCAGGTAAAATACTTAAATCCTCCTGGAAATCATTCATTTTTGTGCTATAATTAAAACTTATAAAATATTCCTTGTATTAAATACAGTCAATGAGAGTCACTTTGACCTTGTGAATTATCAATACAGAATTTTGTAGAATGTAGAATGTTGTCTTCTGCAGCCTAGTATTTAGAGTAAAGGCCAAAACCTGGTGTGTGTTTGTCAGTGCTTTATCAACTTCAAACTTGTAAATATATGCTTCTCAGTTGAGATCCTTTTTCCTTAAAGAAATAAAATACAACACTTCAATGTGTTAATTATCCTTAACCAATATTAATAATACAGAACAGGTTAAGGCAATGAGTACAAATCTGTGTCTGAATGTTAACTGTAAGAACTAAATCCAAGTCCTAAGAAATACTGAGTTAAAATATCTGAACAGTATTATTTTTTAGTTGTGTATTTAAGCTTTACTTGCTTGTAAGTCACTATGGTTTTAATCTTGTCCTTTTTGAGAAGTCTTAGACTCCTGAAATGCTAAGTTTTGCAATATGGACCATTATTCTTGTGTTTCACAGTCGTTATGGTGACCTCACTTGCAGCTCGTGTTCAGTTTCCACATTACCTACAGGCTTTTAGTTCCTGGGTTTGTCAGTTTTAAACAGTGTTGTTCATTTTGCCTTGGATTTCTGGTGCATTACAGAATTTGAGATATCAAGAAACTCTATTAATAAAGACAAAAATTCATTATTAATTTATTTTTAAAAGTCAGCAGTAACCCTTCTGTCTGTTTCTAACCTACCTAGCTATTTGAAATAGCTATATGACTAGGTATTCTTTCAAGGAAGTCATAAATAGATTTGACTTGGGCTTTTAGCCAAGATAGCTACCCAAAAATGTTTGGACCTCCAGGATACTCATATGAGTGCCAAATGCATTGTTGTCACAGAGTTGAGATTTGTCAACTGCTTTACTCTTTCCTTTTACTAGGTTTAATGCTAGCTCTTCAGATTTTTAATGGAGTTTCTTTTACTTCATGGTTTGAGCAATAGTCAGCAGAAGCTGGATTACGGAGAAAAGTCCAACAATGAGGAGAACTGAAGATGCAGCATAGCCAGAAAAAATGAAGGTGTAGAACTTTTAGGGCAAGAACTATGCAATTTGTTTGTCTTTCTCTAATATTGTCCTTCCCTCTTCCTGCTCCAAACCAATATATGGAAACATACAAAAAAACCAGTTAAGTTAAACAAAACAGAATTACGCATATAACGAAAGTTATGTACATATAATAAAACTTGTGTATTTTTGGAAATATTTACACTTTGAATAATTAGCAAGAGTTTATAACAAAAATCCCTTAGGTACATCAGGCTGTTTTAGTATTATTCTAATGAAGCCAATACCTAAACTTTTATTTGGAAGCTTTCATGTACAGCTGATACAGTGACTTGTACGCTGGGTACATTAAGTTCAGTGGGTTTTTTTGAGGCCAATATTTTAGTGAAAGGACTTGGACTTCAGTATTTTTATATTTCAAAGAAAGTAGAATGTTGGCTGAACTACACTTACTGGAGGAAAGAAAAAGATCAGATTGCTAAGCTTTTTCAAAGGAAATGCAGAAACTTGTTCCAAGTTCTCTTATGTGCCTATCTTTTCTAGAATTGGCTTTAGAATTGCGGAGCAGGTGTGGGTAATTTAAGAAAAGTAAATACTTGGTGATATTGAAGTAATTCAAGGAGCAAAATTCATAAATCGGAGACATTTTAAAGTTTGACATATCAGGTCTTTCTACTAAAACAGACAAACCCATATAGCCTTAATTCTGCTCTATATTGGTGCCACATAACAATCATATGATTGTGATTGAGCATTTTTAATATTTGTGGTGCTTGGTTGAAGAGATTTATTTTTTTTAAGTTGTATTAGAGTTCTTTCCACGTCCCATCTGGTGAGCTTGTTTCAGAGATAAATATTTTCTGTTTTAAAATATATTATATATGCATTTACCTGTCATCCTTAATAAAGGATGATCTTGTGGATATTTTAGAGCAGAAATGGGAGAGGTGGAGACTGGTAACATCCTTTGTGCGTATAATTTGAACTTCTGGTTTTCAAGTCTTTTTTAAAATTTTTTAATTTTTATTACAAAGAGTTTGCAGTATTTATTATTTGGCACACAGTATCAATTTAAAAATAGAAGATTTACTAGCACTGCCAACACTTTACCCAATTACACTGAGTTTAGAGTGTCTTTCCACTGTCAGATCAAAGGATCTTTACCTTAGTTTTGGATTGCTTATTTTAGAGGGCTGTTATTACTGAGAGTTACGTGAAAGTGTGAACAAACAGTGCAATATTCTGAATTCCTGTATCTTTGCTTTGAAAATTTTTTCATAGGCTGCTGTTACAAGATGTTGCATAGTGGCAAGGACTCCTTGGAAACATTAGGCATACTAGTGCCCAGCTAGTATGATTGTTAGGCTGGGTAATCTACTCATGCTTCCTTTGTGTCTAGTATCTCTATTGACTCCAAGATATCTTTTTTTGTGGATAGTAAAGAAATTTGTAAGGAAGGGAACTGGAGTGACTCTTCGCAAACTTGGCTTTCTTTTTAATAAGATTTTTTTTTTAATTGTTACTAAATTAGCAATAATAGGTGGGATTTTTTTACTCTTAAGTGCTTCTTGCAAGATCAGAAATAGAATGGTTATGAACATACAACAACATTATGAATACTTGGTGTAGATTAGGGAGGTATCAGTACTATTATATACTGTAGGGAAAAGCTTATTAACAGTCTCTGCTAGCAGATATTTAAGAGGCGTTTCTGCACTAGTTATGGGGATGAAGGTAATACTTGGGGCTTTGAGCTGGACAATAATAGGTGAGAAGTTGTATTACACCACTTTTAAAAATATTTATTGTTTAAAAAAGAGCATTTGACTTATAAATGGGAGAAAAAGCAAAAGGGGGAAAACTGGTTTTAGTTCGCTGTCACTGTATTTGAAAATATTTGTTACTGTTTTGAAATATTCCAGTTCAGTTTAATATATGGACACTTCTAAAAGGTTAATCTTCAGGCAGGTAACTGTTGTGCCATTTTTACATATCCTCCAAATTCATGACTCGGAGTAAGAGTTAAATGGAAAGGGCTCATTCAATAATAACTTTCCATTTTAGATACACCATTCAGTTTAAAATCGTGGAAGCTGACGAGTAAAGTAACAACAGTAGCAGAAAGGTGGCAGTGACTTTCAGAAATCACTGTGAAAAGTTTTGGAGTAATCTTCCTCTAAAGACTTCAGTTTTGTTTTTTTTTAAAGCTGCTGAGTTGATATCACAATGTAATTGTGAAGATTCACAGATTGCATTTCAGAATAGACCATCAGTTCAATTATAATGTGTTTACTCAGTTTGTATTATTTAATGTAGTCTTGAATAATTTACTATTCATCTTCTGAAAATGGGATGAAATTTGCCTAATACAATGTGTTGTCATTTCTGATTTGAAAAAAGTTTGAGTATTAGGATCATGTTTATGTTTATAGAAAAACAATGTAACATTTTTAAAAAATTCATTATTGCATGTAAAAGAAAAGCAAATATGGCAATTCTGTACTATCTTGGACATTTGTTGACATATGGTGAGTGTTAGTTAATAATGGCAGCTCATTTATCAGATTCTTAATCTCTTTCACTGTTATTTGTCCAAGTAGTCATTTATTTTACTTCCTGTCACTTTAATTGCATATTAATATTCTTGGCTCATGTGACTATACAGTAATCATTTTCAGAAGTTAAAGACATGATTTTTTTTTTGCCTTTGCTTTTCATTACACAGATAATAAATACATCAAATGATAATTCCCTAGATCAAGGAAAAACAGGACTGTAAAGAGGGAATCAGTTTGGTAAGAATATCTTAGTTCAGTTGGAATGTTTTTTCCCACTGATGTGACTGTAAGACAACCTATTTTCTTTACTGAAAAGTAGCAAGACTCCTGTTTAGATTTTTAAGTATGTGTGTTGCAATTATGTTTTCTGGTTTATAAATGTTGGGTTTCTGTTCCAGAACTCAACACAGACTTTTATTCAAATATAAAGTATTTTTCATAGCAATTATTGCACTTTTTCCTTGGACGTTTAAGATGATGTCTGAGTTTGGCATAGTAGATGCCATTTATATAGCTTCTTAAAAATGCGTATGTACTTTTCCATTTCTTAGTAAGTGTGCAGTTTTTATTCTGAGGGTTACTTTGTTGAATCAAATGGTGTATACTTTAAAAAAAAAATTCTTAATTTTCTCTAACAAAACATTCAGATAGATTAGACTAATATCAAAATAATAGCACTCATTCATGTCAACATAAAACACCTTCATAAAAACCAAGGGGTCTAATCCAGAAGTCCAAGACAACATTTACATAGGCTTTAAAGGATAAGGCTTAAAATGTTTGCCTTTACTGTATGAAGCTACTGGACAGGTGTTTGGTTTTCCTTTTCAGTTTTCTAAACTGCTGGAAACTTGGTAACTGGCATCAGAACAAGTAGTTTAAAAGCATTAATTTTCATTACTTAATCTGGTCATGAAATTAACCCAGGAAAATTAACCAGTAACATCACCTGCAGCCTACATCTGTTGCATTTCAGAGAGGTTTTTGTGTGCAAACCAGAAGACTGAGAGATCATTTTTCAGGAGCACAATCTTGCTTTTATCCTTAGCTTTATTTCAAGCTTTTTACATGCGAAACTATAAAATCTGCGCATCGGTACAATATCTGGATATTGATTCTTAAGATAAATAATAGTTCATAACTTTATTGTAGGCACCGTTTACCTTAACAGTTATACACTTGAGACGTTATTGTTTTATTCCCTATTGACAACAGTTACTAGTAGATATTACTGCTATATATCATGTGCTAGTACTTTAGGGGGCATTGTTAACCCATGAGACTGTATTTATTAAAAAAAACCCACATTTAAAATAAACCTAAAAGGTAAGCTGGTAATACTTTAGAAATGGCCAGTTAAATGTGTTTCTGCCTTCATAAAATCTTATTTTGTAAAGTATGATATTGGTCTTGGCGAGGTGTACTTGAAAAGCATATTTGTGTACATTTGTTAGCTTAATTGCATGACCTTAGTGTGCTGATGATCCTGTTTTAGCGCTAACCCTGACTAGAAAGCAAATGCAGAATCGGGGCCATGATCTATTAAGTAGAAAACACATTCTGGTTTAGCCTCCTTCCTGATTTTTTAGTTCAGTGCAAATAAATGTTTCTACACTTAGTAGTTCTTACTGATTCTGTCACCGTTCACCTTCTCTCCCTTTTCCTCCTTGTGTGTTGTACTGAGTGGACCTGAAGTGCAGAAACTTTGTTTGGTAGGCTACAAATGTGGTGTAAAACTACTGGACACATCAAGTCAGAAATCTCAGTGTTATATTGGTTGTATATCACTATCTCTCAGCAGCTAGACTGATCTCATGATCTGGTAAGTGCTGGGGAATGGTGGCTGGCTCCTGACACCAAGCATGTTGTTACTTAGTGCAGCTGAAATTTAGAGGCAGCGTGAAGGTCGTATGATAAAAAGATTTTCTCATATCACAGATCCCCTCAGTGGAATTTGGGTGTGCCGGTGAAGTTGGCCTGTGAGCCTTTAGGATTGGGAAGAGAACAAGCATGGCATTTAACAGTGCCTATAAAACCAGTCTGTAGATATGGCCTCTTTTTGCTTGTTGCAAGTAGAAGGAACAAAAACATTGAAGTTCTGGGAAGATTGATCATCTGTAGAGATGAGTAGCTACATTACACCTAATACAAAAAAAGCTGACTCCTCTTAGTTTGTATGTGAAACTGAAAGTTGTCCAATTATTACCAAAGGTTACAGGAATATTAGCAATATTTTGAGGGTCCTTGGGCATCTGATTTTTTTTTTTGAGAAATTCCATTAAATTATACTAATAGGAAGTAGAGATCAGAGCACTTGATAAAAAACAAAAAGGGAAAGATGACTTTGGAGGTCTGATCTGTGCTTTCCCATTGTTCTTTCATTCCAATAAAGTGAAAAGGAACTCTGTCTCTTCACAAATACGAGGGACCCTGTGTCTGTTGGTTTGCTAGGTTTTGTTAAAGTGAAGCAGCATGTTTTTAAACGATGCAATTGGTATGGAATTGGAGTGGTATTGTTTAGGTAATGTGGTGATACATGATGCAGTTTATTGCCTTTCATCAGGGAGCTGTATTGAAATGTTTTGTTTGCTCTGAGATGACATTTATAAAAATCAGTGTTCAGATATAGTTCAACCGAGGAAGTCTTAAAAACAGAAAGTAAAAATATGAATTTTAGTTAAGATTGAAACAGTTATCTATTTCAAACAAGTGTTAGCTTTAAAATATTTTTGAATGACAAATACTAGATTCTAAGCCCAGAAAGATAATTATATACTTTAATATTTGTGTGTGGAAAGTTCAGTTTACAATAGTCGGGAGATTATGAAAGCATTAACATTTTCCTATTTCAGTATTATTACTAAGCTACACTGTTTATGAGCTGTTTAAAAAGTAATTAAAAATGTATGGCATAATAGAATAAAACTTGACATCCCCCTTTTTTTTCTTTTTAGGTTTTGTTTGAATCAAAGTACTGGTCAAAATAAAATTGAAAAGGGTCAAATACACTTAAAGATTCTGTAATTTTTTTGGTCTTTTTTTTTTACTTTTTTTTAAAGACTTCTTATATATAAGATACTGTGAAATAGGTATTCTGTGCAAATTGGAAATGTGAAATTACTTCCTTTTATTTTCCGTGGGTGATTTTTTTAATCATCAGAAGTAGCATTCAGTTTTTAGGCAGGTTTCTGAGGGAAAGATGATTCCTTAGATCATGTTATGTGATCAGACTTGTTGCTGACAATTGCATTTATGCCTGTAAGCCCACCTGTGCTGGGGTAACTGCCATTCCAAAGCTTGAACATATAGTAGTGTCCTTTGTGGTTTTTTTTATCTGTTCTGTTTGGCCTTTTGTATAAGCGCATCTTATGGTATTAGGTAATATTAGAACAATCGCTGCATGTGAATCTTCAAATAATGTTTTTGTTTTGTCCTATGACCTACCAGCCGCGGAAGGGATGGCTGTAAATTTAGTAGGATTCAAGAGATCCGATTTTAATTTCAGCATCTCTTATAGGCAGTCTTTTAATGACTTGAGAGAAATCAGTGAGCTAGTTCTGTTGAATAGGGGCAATGTTTTAATTTTTTGCCTGTTCAGCCTATGAAATCGTTAGAACAGGAACTGCCTCTTGTGTTTTGGTACATCTTTAGCACAGTGATCTTTGAGAACCCTTTGTGTGTTGGTGTAATATAAATAGCAATTTTTTGTGGGTGTCACAATAAACTGCTTTGATTTTTTACAGCTAAAACACTGCAACAAGTTTTGCATTGAATATCTTGATCTGGTACATTTATTAATAGTAATGGAAGCTTCAGTCTTAATGTGCTCTATGGTCAGTAATAACATTCTTGCTTTGGAGTATAATTCTAAAAACATTATAAAAAGGGTAGGATAAGATTAAAAACTAATTTAAAATGAAATTTAAATGTGGATTTTTGTGCTGCTTTGCTGTCCATCAAACACGCAGCACCATCTCCTTTTACTTGAGACCCACTTCTGTAATTTCCCTTGAACTTCAGCTCCTCTCCCGTTCCTTCAACCTAAGCTTGCATTTCATCCTTCCTGTACCTTGGCTTCTGGACTTGTTAGTATTGTCTCTCTCACTCCCAGAGCAGCCCATTTTATAATTTCAGAGTTTGAAATCAAGAAATTTGGCCTTGTGGAACTGTAAAAAGGCTAAAATCCAACAAAAGCAGTTATTGGTGACAAGTAATAGAATCTTAAATTCAGTTTTTTCAACTGAAATTAACCTCAAATTCTGTCAAAATGCATTATAAAACATGAAGTCTGAGATGCGCTCATTTTGAGGTAATGCCTCTGGATTATTTGGAAAGATCACCTTTATCTCCAGATCTTGCCTTTGGAATTTAATGTGATTTGTCCTGGGATTTAAAATTTACATTGCCAGTCTTGAGGTATACTTCTTAGGTGTGTTTCCAAGGAGTTATCAAGGTATATATTAATGCTTTATATTAATTTTTAGTCAATATGAACTTTCATTAATAATGAAAAATTACAAGATGGAATACAGAAATTAAGTGTGGCTGTTAATTTAGCAATGAATACTAGTATCTGGTGTTTTAATGCTGTATACCAATTCATTTAAATTTTCAACTTACTAAAAAATCTAAATGAATGTTTTACTGGAATGCAACAGTTGTACTAGCTGATCATTTCTGCTAATTATATCAGATGGTAAAAAATAGTTTTACAGGTTTTCTTTATTCTTCTGCATAGGGTCAGCTTTACCTGCTGGTGACAGACCAGGGCTTTCTTACAGAAGAGAAAGTTGTCTGGGAAAGCTTACACAATGTGGATGGTGATGGAAATTTCTGTGATTCTGAATTCCACTTACGGCCTCCATCAGACCCTGAAACTGTCTACAGAGGGCAGCAGGATCAAATCGATCAAGTACTGGATTTCTGCCTTTCTGTTGTATTTTTCTGTTTCCTTCTGATTATATATAACAATTACTACTTATTTTTAGTCAAATATATATGTGTGTGTATACTTACACAGATGTGTATGTATGTGTACTCATGCATATATAGGACTATAAAAAAAATTCTTAGGCTGGTATTCTCAAAAGTGCTACTTTGAAGTATTAGCACGAATTCGAGGGAGGGAAGAGTAAGACCAACCATGATAGTTGGAAAATCTGATTTTAATGTCTCAGAATCCACTTCTGCAAAGAACTTATTCAGGTGAAATGTCACATCTGCCTTGTATATGGAACAGAAACAGCACTGTGAAACTTCTCCCCCTGTAACAAATTCATTTCAGCTTAATAATATTGTCATAACACCAAGTTGGGTGGAAGTGTCGATCTGCTGGAGGGTATGAAGGCTCTAAAGAGGGACATGGACAGGCTGGATCGATGGGCCGAGGCCAACTGTATGAGGTTCAACAAGGCTCAGTGCCAGGTCCTGCACTTGGGTCACAACCACCCCATGCAATGCTACAGGCTTGGGGAGGAGTGGCTGGAGAGCTGCTTGGCAAAAAAGGACCTGGGGTGTTGGTTGACAGCCACCTGAACATGAGCCAGCAGTGTGTTCAGGTGGCCAGGAAGGCCAATGGCATCCTGGCTTGGATCAGGAATAGTGTGGCCAGCAGGACCAGGGAGGTGATGGTGCCCCTGTACTGGGCACTGGTGAGGCCGCACCTTGAGTATTGTGTTCAGTTTTGGGCCCCTCACTCCAAGAAGGGCATTGAGGTGCTGGAGCATGTCCGTGTCCAAAGAAGGGCAATGAAGCTGGTGAAGGGTCTAGAGCACAAGTCTTATGAGGAGCGGCTGAGGGAGCTGGGGTTGTTTAGTTTGGAGAAGAGGAGGCTGAGGGGAGACCTTATTGCTCTCTACAGCTACCTGAAAGGAGGTTGTAGCGAAGTGGGGGTTGGTCTCTTCTCCCAAGTAACAAGTGATAGGACAAGAGGAAATGGCCTCAAGTTGTGCCAGGGGAGATTTAGATTTTAGATTAAATATTAAGAAAAAAATCTCTTCAGAGAGAGAGTGGTCAGGCATTGGAACAGGCTGCCCAGGGAAGTGGTGCAATCACAGTCCCTGGAAGTGTTGAAGAAACATGTGAATGTGGTGCTTAGGGACATGGTTTAGAGGTGGACCTGGCAGTTAGGTTAATGGTTGGACTCGATGATCTCAGAGGTCTTTTCCAGCCTTAATGATTCTATGATAACTGAACTTTGTCTTCTGCTGCCCACTTTGCTGAATGTAGGATAAAAGCCATAGCAGATTGTGTGTGATGGTGGTTATTCATTATTCTTAACTATATATAATAGTTTCCAGAAGTTGTGTCTGAGACAGGACTTATTTATACCAGTTAATGCATAAGCACATAGCAAGACCAGGCTCCTTGGAAATCTTACATTCTGAACAAGCAAAATAAGTTTATCTTTTTAATAATCACCATTAATGTTTCTTAAATACTGGGAAAAAATGAATAAGCAGATATTTTTTAATAAATTCAAGCACTGTATCTCTCTTGTATAATAAAGAATCTGGCAGAGATAACAGGGCTAGTAGTATCTTGAGTTGCTGTCTGTTTGGATATATCCAAAACTGCCTTTTGATTATTTTCTCATCTGTTTGAGGAGTTAGTGTTCCTTATTGATGTACTCTCAACACTGTTCAGTAAAGTGGGGACAGATACACTCTGTTTTATGCTTGATAGAGTTAATTAGAAATAGCACGTTATAAAGAGCTTCAAAATCTTTACTTCTACCTAGAACTGGTGTGAGCTGACACTGTCTGTCTTTTGCTGCTGTCCAGGTAATGGAATTTAAACCTGAAAGCAATTTTTTTTTAATTAGCTTCTGTGTTTTGTATGCTGCAACATAGGCACTGTAAAAGAAGGAATGTAAAGTAGCTGTTTTCAGCCTTTCTGCCGTTCAGGTTATGAACAGGTTCTGAAACAAATTCCTGTTTTCCATGAGGTAGATGTATTTGAAGATGAGGCTGGGGAAAAGGGAAGGTACTGCGTAGCTGCACATGCTGAAAAATTCACTTGATATGACCTGGCTCTTTTCTGTGTGAAAGAGCATTAACAAACAAGTTTACTGTTTAGGATTATCTGATGGCATTGTCTCTACAACAAGAGCAGCAAAATCAAGAGATTAATTGGGAACAGATCCCAGAAGGAATCAGTGATCTAGAGCTAGCAAAGAAGCTCCAGGAAGAGGAGGACAGGAGAGCTTCTCAGTACTATCAGGAACAAGAACAAGCAGCTGCTCAGGTCCAGGTAAGAAAGCATTATTACAGAATATGATCGTCAGTTTTAGAGAGTTTAGTTTAGACAGTTTTAGTCTGTGTAACTTAATAGCTCCATAGACACATGTACGGTTGTAAATGTTTCAGACTGGTAAGACTGCTATTTACATTCTGTACAGCAAGTGATGAGATGAATATAGGAATTTTAAGAAATATGCTATAATTGTTGGCGTATGCATGTAGATATGGCAGTTGCTGCCACTTAAATACTTTAAAGCAGGCCTAACCTTCTAAAGTAGGGTTTCACTCATACTATTTAAGCTGGAATGATGGGATGAGTTAATATGTAAGGTTACAAAGATTGTTATTAGCTAATATTTTACGTTACTTGGAAAATAGTATTCAAATAAGAGCTTTTTGATAGTAGTCAGTGTTTTATCTTTATTTTGTCTTGCAGAAATTTGTTGCTTTACATTTTTAGGTCTTTCAGTCTATATCATGTGAATCTATTCAGTCCTGTTTCAAATTAGGAAATTAACAGCTTCCCCCAGTACACCTTTCCGTCCCATCCCCATAAGCGGTTGCGTTCAAAATGCTTGGAAAATGTGATTCATGCATGTGTATATACGAAATTGCCATATAACTGAATCTTGCGTGCCAGAGGCAATATTTAAGTTGGTGTTTGGATTCAAGGAGTTCTTAACTGCTGAAGACTTTTAAAACTGCTTTTATTTACAAATATGTAAAAAATAATCTGTATCAAGGCTGAATCTTTGATGGTCTGAAGCAATTCAGAATCATTAACTGATGTGCTTGTTAAGCATGAAACAAGAATTTTGACAATTAAAAGTTATTTCCACTGCTTATTGGTTTAATAGAATCATCAGTAGCTACTTCTAAGGCAAAGATTCACTACTGCTGGCTGCAAAAAGGTAGAAAGAACTGAAGAATGTGTTTAACAGGACTTAACAGCATGCTCGTTTGCAGCTATGAATGGATAACAGCTGGAATAGATGATGAATTAACAAAACTTATGTTGCCTTTGTATACCAACCACCTTGCCAAGTTCTTAACTAGTTTCTAGTCACAAAAAGCTGCTGCTTTGCCATATCTAGCTGTCAAGACTAACACTTTCACTCTGCAACTTCTGAAATGTGGATTATGTTCTTATGAAAGAAACTAGGCAAAAATTCCAGTACAGTAATACAGAAGTGCCAGAAAATGCTTGAAGCCAAATTTTATTATTGAAACAACTGATCTGAATATGTGGACACAATAGAAGGGACACACAGGACTTGAAATATGTTTTCAGCTGATTTTGGTTTTTTTAGAAATAAGTTTTGTGGCAATTCTGGAGTATTTATACAGAAAGACCCTACTGAATTCTGCTGTTTGCATAACACTTGTTTTGTTTGTGGACTTGAACATAGAGTAATGCTTCAGACTGCATCTGCAGTAATGTTTGTTTTATTCAAGATTTTATTTTTTCTACACAGCAGGTGCAAGGTGCTGCTTCTCCAGCAAGTGGAAGACAATCTGGGAGTAATGAGCGCAAACGTAAAGAGCCTCGAGAGAAAGAGAGAGAAAAAGAGAAGAATAGCTGTGTTCTCTTGTAATAGAACATGAATTTAGTCTGGAGCCAAGTGCATGTCCTCAGAAGCAAAAACAAGGAGTAAAAAGGAAGACAAACCTGTTACATGCCGCCTGTGCCTGATTACCCCATGGATTTTGTTCACGTTTCAAGAGAGGATGGGTGACTTTGTTACAATCATACAGACTTTCTTCAAAGTCATAGTGCGTGTTGCTCAAGATGGAATTCCAAATCACAGTTGGATGCGGCTGTGCTTTGAGTTAGTCATAAGAAATACTGCACCTTGTAGCTGAACACACAAATCATGGCAAGTTTTGTGTCATAGTGACATCCATTACTCATTACATCAGTTAGTAAGCTATTTTATCTTCCACTCTAAACAAAGGAGGTAATTCGTTTTGTGTAAGACTTTTTCCTGAAGTCTGTACACTAGCACAACAGAATTCTGTGTTACTTACATGGTATGAAACTATATCTTAGGCTGGGTATAGTCTTCATGATACAAGAGCCCAAATAACAGCTGGGCACTGCCTCTTCAATGTGTCCAGATTTCTTTGCTTCTGGATCTGGTATGTTCGGTTTTTTGAACCCAGATTTATACTGTGTTACTGCTATCATTGCACCTCCTGGCCAGCTTTCTTGCCCCAAGAGTATGTGACTTGATAGGCATCATACAAAAAAAGGTCGTAGAAAACGGGGCATTTATTAATAAGCAAGATGAATATTGTTTGCTTTTCTTGCAATTACAAACTGGGTATGGCAACTCAGATGTTATCAGGGTTAAACAAGTAATTTTATAGATAACTTCTTTTTCCTTTAGTATTTTTTCTCTTGTAGGTAAACTGGACCAGATAAGTTCTTATTTATTGACCTCTCCATATGATAGGTGAATGATGAGAGGAAACTAAGGTCTATAATAATCATTATTCTATAAGAATGCAGATTTAAAATAACTAACTATCTGCCTTTTTTCCGGAAGTACCTTGAACTCTAACATGACGTTAACGTGTCCACTTGTATATTTAAGCAAGTGTACTGTAGTTAAAAATACATTTTTGTTTGTTTTATAAATCATGTATCCTTAAAAAGCACACTTCTGAAGGGTGAGAGAGAAGCTAGGCTGCTCTCCGAGATTGTTTGGAAAGGTGTAATATTTTGTTTTTTTAAATCACTAATTTAGAATTTTTGGAAACCAGATTTTTCTAATTTATGGGAACCAAATAAACATGTTGCGTCTTGTAGTATTTATAGAATACAGAAACAGAATACTTGCTGAATTTTGAGGGAACCACAAATCTTCCTCCACTTCCATTAAGTCAATAACAATTACCTTCTTGCTGAACCTTTTTGATAAAAATTTCTATTTAGCAATTTGTAGATACTTTTGAAAAAGGCTGCTTCTCTTGGACAAGTTATGTATTCATGCTCTAAGCCTGGGTAAGTGTGTTAGTATACAATAATCTGGGAAAGCTAAGGCAGCCAGGTGGAATATGACATTCCTAGTTTCAGGTGTTTGGAGAATGTGTGTAAGAGAGAGGGTGTCTAAACATAAGTCCACCAGTAAAAAGCTGCTTTAAATTACTTCAGGCAGACTTGCTGCAGTGATGGGAACCAGTCATCACACAAATCTGTTACAAACCTAGAATGAAAATTAGATGGATAAAGGAAGAATGTCGTCTTAACTAAAGGGCCAGTTTGTATCACTTTTTTCTTCCATGCCTTTTTCTCTTTTGCTTTTTCCGCTTTTGTTACAATTTCCCTTTTATAATAATGAAGTAGTGAATGGTAGGAGGTCTCTATTAGGCAAACTGTAAATTTAAAATTTTCTCTATGCTCTAGAAAAGTCATGCCCAGGAAAGTAATTTTAATACTTGATGTATTCAGTTCAGATAATTTTCTATGTCAAAGCAAAGGTTGACATCTTTTTTTCCTTTGCAGCAGCCTAACTTCTTCAAACAAATTAATGTGATGGAGGATCACCAACATAATGACTTACCTACTTTAAGCAGATCAGAAAATATTCCAGTAGTGTCAATAACAAAGACTTTAAGCCAGAATGTTGTTTAAAAACATTCTGTTACTAAGATTTTTCCAAATTTGTGTATTTACATTTATTTATTGAGCTTGAAAAATAAATATGTCGAGCTAAGTGTTTGTTATCTTATTATTTTCAGTGACAGTACTGCCACTTTAAATTCCTTTTTAAACAAATTTAGCTGGAGCAGGCATTGTGGCTATTGGTATATCTTTTTGCTTAAGATACTTGCTCATATTAGAATTCATGCAACATTTCCAGTTTCAGACAGATGTGCCTGAAACCTAATATACTGTAGTTACAGTAATACTGTCATTCGGTCACAAAGGAAGAAGAGTTAAATGTCAATGCTCATCATGAAGTCTGAACTCCCAGATAATTCAGTTTCTCTTTCAATAAAGGAGTAAAAGGTTTCAGGTTATTTGAGATGGCAGGCATGCTATTCAAACAGTTTTCTGTTAATATCCTTTTTTCTTTACAGGTCTTGAAGCTTTGGAAAAAAGGTAAAGAATTCCTGAGATCTAGGGCATTGTTCTGCACGAGTTGAGCTTGTTAGTGGCAGAAGTTATAAGCAGATGAGCTTGTTAATATCCAAAATGAAATACATCTGGAAGCTTAATTTATACCGTACTGTGACTAACCATTCCAAAAGCATCTATCACAGTTAGTATCTATGACAGTATCTGATGATAAAAAAAGTGAACAGAATTGCTTTTATCTATAATAGTGAACTTGGAAAACAATATTACAAAAAGACGATGTCTACTTCTGTCTATTTACTTCATTTGCCTCTTTTTTTGAAGCTCGTGTTCTGGCAAAAGGGTACAGATTTATACTTTAAATCCGTTTATACAATTTAGCATGCACATACTCCAAATACCTACATAATAAATATGAAAGTGGCCAGAAAAGTAGAGTAGAAATTGTTTTCCACTAGATAAAAGCTAGCACAGAGAACAGAATCATAGAATTTTTGTTGTTGCATTGTAGTTGTGAAATAAAAAAGCTAAGTACAAGTATTCTTAAAATTAGCAAAAAATCGAGCACTGCCATAGTGATAAATGTTTTTCTAAAGGGCACTTTGTAAATGCTCAAATATACTCCTTTTCTTGTGACACTCATACGGAATCTGAGACCCAACAACGCAGATCCAAAGGAAGACTGTAACACCAGAGGATGAAATTAGTGTTCCTGAAAATTCACTTAAACACAATGCAAAAAATATATTTTGTAGTTAGCCATCTAGTTAATGTAATAAAGTATGTGTTCAGATTGTCTTTGCAGAGCTCTTCTTGTGGATCACAGACACACAAGCTAAAAGTGAAGCATATGCTCTTCTGTGTACACTTGCATTGGATTGCCAATCTCTACACTCATTTGGTATTTCACGTTATGTCAAATGTTTCTTCAAACTTGTATACACAAGTTCTTGAAAAAATTTCCCAGTATGTAATAAAAGGCAATTTGAGTTCTTGAAATTGAATCTTTTGGTGTATTCAGCAGGAAATACTCGAGTAATAGGTGAAGCTGATGTACTTTTAACTGAACCTTTCTTCTTTCCTGCTACAATAGATCTATAACCCCAAGCTAGCTTATTGCTTAGATCAGCTTTCTTACAATTAGGGTGCTTATCATAGCCAATTGCTGACGTTTATACAAAGTACATCCTTAAATACAACATACTGAATTAAGAGCTATATTTATTTTATATAAAAGTAGACTTTTTTAAGGTTGTAACCTTAAACAGCAGGTGACTCAGGAAATGCAAGTTAATTCATACAGTATCCTCATTAGAAAGCATATTGGAGAAAAGCAAAAATAACAAGCCTTAGTTTTGTTGCAATATAATGCTCACTTTTTTTTTCCATCTATGCTATGATAACAAGACCTTGGTAACAAGAAAAATCTGATAATGAAAAACGTTCATATAGTCCATTGATAGCAACTGTCACATGCAAGAGGTTAAACATATGCGTTTTATCTTGTGATTCAGTGCAGTTACTTTTTTTTTTTAAGTATAACTAGCAATAGACCGTTAGCAGTGTTGTTTTGAGTGGGAAAATTTGGCGAGATGAATGACACTTTCTTGTACAAAATCATTTACACAGAAGTCTATTTGATGTTAATTTCCATAGTGTTTCCATATAGCTCCTTGTTCACAGCTTGTTCTCATAGTTGTCCAGTAGAACAGCAGCGTATTTAAGCTCAACTGTCATCTGCTCTGATGGGGAAGAAGTGCGGTAGGGAAATGCTGAGGAGGAAAGACAGGCTGAACATAAAAGTCCCCACACCACCTCTGGAGATCGTTTAGGAATTTGTCCTTAATTTTGCTGTTATTTTAGACACAAATAGCTGTAGCACAGCATGCAGTGGCCAAATCTTCTCACCCAGGTAGTGACCAGCACGCTTATTTCATAGTGGGTTGGCAGTGTCTGTCCCTGTATGTGCTGTTCTTCACTCCCATAATGCTTTAGGTCAAGAGTAGCTGTTCTGACCCTCTAATAATTCAAAATATTGTTATTAAATGTCAGTTGTCTGCTGTTCAATTTTGGTCATTATGTCATCTCTATTACTATGAGCTCTCTCTAGCTGGAGAGTTAGTTCTGGAGAACTGGCTGAAACCCGAAAGTTCTTGACTGCCTTTACAGTTCCTTTTCTGGGTTGTAGGATTACTTGTGCTCACGGAGAAGCTTCATGTGTTGAAATGAGCAATTCCTTGTTTTTTGAGGTTAAGCACTTTACCTATGTAGTTAATTATCTTTAGAACTCAAGATCCCATGTTTACCTCTACTTGACAGCATAGAAAAATTTTCAACGAAATGTCGTTAGGTTTGGGAAGTCATAGGGAACAATTCAGGTAAGTTTCAGTACTCAAATTAGCTGAAAAGTTTGCTAGCTTAGTATAAACAGTATGCTTACAAAATAACTTACTGTGTCAATATGATAAAGGCATCTGTTTCTCTAAACGTAATCTGTTGATGAAACAAGGCACTGCAAGTGCTTTCATCACTAGTTGAGTCCACATTTAAGGAAGCAGGTGGTGGTGGTGTGGCTAACAGTCTTGCTGGGGCCAAAAGTGAGTGAAATATGATTGTTTGATACAGTTACACGCTAAACCAAATGTACATAGATCTTGGGGGTGGACAGGGATACAAACTCATGTAAATTTTATATTTATTTATTTAATCGCTTGAGAACTGTCCTTTAGTGCTGACCCCATTTCAGTTTAGGTCCTGTCCAGCTTAAGCGATACCTGTTGTGAAACTCACAAATATGGGAAGTGATCTACCAGTGTCTCACGAGATGATGCCTTTAGCTCCTACAAACTTTGGTTCTCCATCACAGAGCTGGATGAAGTAATGTGATACTTGGTCTGTCTCAACTTGAAGTTCCTGTTCTCTTCTCTTGTTGAAGCCATTAGTAAAACTTGCACAGACTTTTTGATTTAAGACTTCAGCTGTAATTTTTCAAAGTTAAGATTATGGTAAGCAGTCTGGAAAATTTCACCTGACATAGTTTAGCGTTTTTAGATTTCTTTGAACTGTGTTTCAGAAAAAGCTGGGAGAACTGGTATTTTTGTCTGAAACCTTCTCTTGACTTCTGTTCTGGTTCGCTGGCACATGCCAAGGAAAAGGGTCAAAGTTACAATTAGAAGAAACACCGGTGTGTTGGTAAACTTAAAGCAGCTGAGTAATGGGTACATCCTTGGGTTTCATCACCTCTTGTTTTGGGGAACTCCAAAATAACTATGAAAACAGACAGTTTTTTTCCCCTTTATATGAACTGGCCATATCTAGTTGTTACTGTTTGCACTGAGTATTTTTTCTTAAGGCTTGTTTATATGGTCCAGTCTGTGAAGCTGATGAGTTCATGTTTATGCTTGTAATCTAGTAAACACTGCCGAGCTTTCAGATACTAACGCTTCTGCCTTCAGACACAAAATAACACTGACAAAATCAGTATTTACACTCATCAACTCTTGATGCTTTTAAATTCGAGAGCTGTAGAACAGTTAAAGGAAAACTCTAGATAAAGCTTTTTAGCATTGCCAAACCATTCTTTTTGGTGATGGTAAATTATAAAATTTAATGGGAATTATAAAATCAGATATAAGAAAATTAGTGCTGTTATAAATTGCATGTCAGTGAATACAGAATAGGCAGGCGTTGTACAAATGAGCTGTGCTTGCCAGCTGCTGTTGAAAGGCAGTCTGATTCGGTGCCCCGATTCCTTTACTGTAAATTGATGCAGCCCGTGAAGATGCAGTGTAGTTTAATGAGACATAACCATGCCATCTTTATCTAGCAATTTTAATACTGGGGACATGACGATATGGACTTCTCCATGTAATGTGTGAATTCCAAGTACATCTTGTCATTAAGTCCATATTATAATTTATTATATGTGCCAGCTATAATAAAGCTAGCATGATTATTTCTGCCCGTGCTATAAATGCACTTACTTTCTGTGAAAGAAATACAGAAAATTAGATGACTGCTTTCCTAATAGACTTTGAAACTACCTTGAAATGTTCTTTGTAATACTGTCTTTTTCAGTCTTGGAAAATTAAAGAATGCATAAAAGTTTCTGAAGAACCATAATGATTTGACACGATGTTTTTGTTGTCTTGTAGTATGTCTATACATAATATTATAAAAAAACCCTCAAACCAACACCTTAAGATTTGATTTTTATAAGAGGATGTTGTATTTAGCTATATATGCCGCAGTTACCTTTTAGAACTAACAAACTGCTTCCTGAGTAGCCAATCTATACTGTAGAAATTTCACTGGAAGGATTTAATAAATATTAGGAAAATAACTATTTCTAAAGAAAATAACGCAACATTTTGGTTTTTTACTATGGTCTCTTGTGAACTGCAATAGCTAATAGCGCAGGGCTATCTTACAGTCACAGTAATTAGTGGTGGCTGAATGCATCCTAGGATCCTTTTAAATTTCCAGAGCAGTATTGCAACACTTAATACTTGTCCTAAATCTTTTTTTTTTTTAGTAAATGTCTATCGGACTTCATACTACCAGATACAGCCACGAGGAGGAATGTGACATTTCGGGGTAGATGTAGGCACGCCAGTTTCATTATTCATTAAATTTTTTCGTAGTTTATTACCAACGTGTATTGGCTCTGCAAGCAGAGAGCTGGGAGAAACAGCTGAAATAAAAGCCTGTACTTCCCACTTCAGCTGGAACTTCCAAAGGGTGTAGAGGAAGCTGAGGATGAGTACTGTTCTTTAAGAAAGTTTAATCTATGCTGTTTCTACCTTTTTTTAAGAGGAAAGCTAGTGTTAGATTATCTTGTGTATTTCTAGAGGAAAAAAACAAGCTCAGTTTTGAATTTCACTGCGTCTTCAGATTTGCTAGCTTTTCAGCATGTTACCTGTTCAGCATTTTATGCCTATTTCCAATGGAACTTCATTTTCTCTTCAGTATTTTGGTGTCAGGGCATCAACTGGTCTCTTAATTTTAGGACTTTTCTTGCAGGTTAACCAGAGCCAAAAGGAGCTGTTTTATATTAATTACTGGTTTTGTTTACAATTGAGTTTTAGTGAAATCCTTCAGACTGAAAATTTGAAAACAGGTTCTATGTGAGGTGAGTAAATAATAGTATGGGGACTTTGGCCAGTTGCAGCCCTGGTAGACTTTCCCATTGAGTTGTATTTACTGTAGGAAAAAAATACTGCTGTGGAAATAAAATCCTTCTTTTGCTTGGAAAAGTATAGTAGCTGGTTGTCTTCGAGACCACTGCAGATAGATACAGTGAAGCAAAGAACCTGCTTGTGAATTTTTAAACTACTTGTAATTCAGCATTTGCATTTTTTTATCATACTAGTTGCAATAATTACATGTTTGTATTTCATATGCTCAGTTTACAGCAGTATGCTTGCGTTTCTGGATTTCTTACGTGCTTGTTACTCTTTGAGGCTGGCAAGCAAAAGTAACTTTCGAGAACCCGTTAAAAAGTGACCATAGGTACAATGATTTCAAGAGACAAATCTGTTGTAGCAAGTGTTTCTTCACCTATATTTTGATAACCCTTGAAATCACTAGTGCTGTTACGTTATGTTAAAGAGTGCCACTGGTCACACAATTACAGTACAGATATTCATTAAATATGCAGGACTCTGGTTTTGATACAGTTTGTACTTGCAAAAAGAAAGCAGTTAATGCTTCCCCCCAGGTTGCTATTGGATTGTATTGGACAAATTATGTCACTCGTGGATGGTTTTTTCCCCCTATACTTTTGCAGTATATAATCACCGTTCACAGGTCAAGCCTCAAAAAAATTTATGCTGGTACTTAAAACTATAGGAAGTATCAAGTATCTTGTCCTGTCCCACAGAAATAGATTCTAAATCTGTTGCTACTTGCTCAGTACTAGTTCTTACATAAAAAGTCACCAAATGTTAACACCCTACAGCTACTTTCTTTATAAGGAAGTAAAAAATACTGTCGTCCGTTCCCCCACAATAACCTGATAGCTTTAATGTTAAATGACAGTTTTGGTTTATCTTTCATATTACAGCTTTCAGTGAAAGAAGTTCTTCTCAAAGTTTTCATAAATAATTTTTGATTATCCTTTTATCTGGTGAACAGATGTGTAGCTATTATTTGTACAACTCTTGATAATCACCTTTTGCATATACATGTAAGCTTAGCGAAGAAACCGCAGAAGCAATCCAACATGAATCCTACAGAAATTGCCCCTAGTTTGCCACGTTAACTGTCTTGACTGGGTCTTTTTATAATGAAATTACTGAAAACAAAACCAACCCTATGTATGTTAGGGAAGTTCCAAAACGCTTCCAGATTAGTAGCGTCTTCAAGATGCCATGCTTAGACCCACCAAAATAGTGCAATTGCTGTGTTAAATCAGCAGTTTAGTTGTGAGCGTGTTTGTTAGTCTCCTAATGTTTACCTTGATCTCCAAATCTAGTTTTAAAACAAAATGCAAAAATAAAAGCTAATGCAAGCTACTGTAGACTTACAAAGAGATGGGAGAAGTTAAATTTTTAAAAATTGTATTTTAAAAGTGCATGTCATGATTAAATCTAGTCATGCAGTATCATTTGTACCAATGTATGTGATTGAAATCCTTTTCATCATTGTGTTACACCATTATCCAACATTGTAATGGCATCTACAAGTTCAACTACCGAATGTTTTGCATTTTAAAAGCCTTAATTGTTTACATTGTATTAATGTGTTTTTAAAGACTATAAGGAAACATTTTCCTTGTAAATTGTTAAAATAATTTTGAACACTTAAATAATTTTCAGAGAAAATCCAGTTCTGTATCTCAATACCCCTTTTTGTTTGTGTACCATGAAAAAAAAAAAAAACTGTTAAATTCTCTTATCTTTTAAAAGGTGTCTCCAGTTATCAGCTTCTCTATAGTTTAAGGTCTTTACCCTACTGACATTTATTTTGGTTAAGTCTTCTGAAATTCATTGTATGTAAATAAATTTAAGTGAGCAAACTTAAATAAATATTTCATTTAGGTATTTAAGTTCTTTCCTAATGATAAAGGTTGGATGAAATCCTAAAAGAAAAAAAAAAATCTCGCTCTGGAAAAGAAAAGGGTAGACTTCTGTTGATCCAAATATTTTATAAATTCCAGGTTTTTGGCAATTTGTTTTCAATCAGATTTTTTCTTCCCCATCTTAGTTTGTTTCAATATTTTAATGTAAGTGAAATATCTACATACGCACAATCACATTTTCATTTACTTAAGCAAAAAAAAAAGTCAGGAAATATTACTCGTACTTCTAACAGTTGGAATGTGCATCTAGACCTGTTTACTGTAGGCAAGACACCAAGTCACATCTCTAGTTTTATTTTTGTACCTCTCTATAGCTTTGTCTTTTATGGTTATAAACTTCCATATTTCCCATTTGATCCATTAGCCACTACATGTTGATCTTGTAGCAAATATTTATTTTGTATGTGTTGTCATACCTAACGAAGCACAGACTGCAGCCAAATGGATGTGTACTTTTTAAAATGCACTGTGTTAACTGGTACTTTCTCTTGGAAACTCCTGCAAAAAAACCTCACTAAATTGAACTACTTAAATTTTTCTTCTAAGAACTGAACAACAAAGAAGAGGCGTTAAATGCATCAAGACAAGTTACTTATTGGATAAATGTGTCCCGACACATTTGCTGATACACCATATTTCTTCTGTTTAAACCTAAATATTTGTCAGTTGTGAATATTCACAAAGGATTAATTATAAAAAAATGCTGTTATACCAGGTTTTTCTCTCCTCTCATCTTTCCTGAAAGGCTACTTACTCAAAAGCAATCTAGTTTAACTCATTTTCTGCTACTTAATTCCTCTGGAACACTGCAGGTACTTAGCAGTTCTTCCACACAACAAACCGACTGTAACTGAGGGTGGCAAAGATCCATGTGCAACATCAGCGTGTTCTTACTAGCTCTTGCCTTAAAATTTGTAAATTAAATCATTATTTAAAAGAGAATCTGGACCAGTAAAAACTTCCAGCTCTTATTCAAACACTACTTTACAAGCTCTTCTTATGTTCTGTTAGCAAGGTCCTCTGTTCATTTCTGTAACTATCCAATTTGGTAAAGCTGTGTAGTGGATTAGATTTGCGCTTTTTTCTTTTTTACTTGCTGAACAACAGCGTTGTAACTGCACACTTACGCTGACTGGGTGATAGATGAGTCTTGGACTGACTACCTAACATTTCTGATTGGGCCTGGTCAAGAAAGATTTAACATAGGCCATTGAACATTAAACAAAACCAAAAGGTTTAAAAAGATGCATCCCTTTTACTTGAGACCACATCAATAAACAGTTGTAGGTGTATCTGAATAAGACTGCATATATAGGATTCCTCAGCCACTATAAGCAAAGTTCATTTGGGGTAGTCTGGTTTAAAATAAGCTGTATCAGAGTTCTGCCAGAGCTTTGCTATACATAAAGAACAAACTGCATAAAATTTCTCTAGGCCTCCCATGACGATTCCTCTATTTTTTGGTATTAATCTTTCTTGTGCTATCAAAGGTGCTTCTAGATTTTCAATTCAATAGTAGTGAAGGAGACCATTAATGTAGTTTTATAGTTGGAAGCTAATGGCACCCATGTTTTGATTTGCTATACCATGTCTGTTGAATTCTGTCTTCCTTCCCCAAAGACTAAGTTTCAAAGACTTACTAGAAGCTATACAGAATATGAAGGTTTATTTCAAAAGAATACATTTGCAAGAATACACATAAATGCACTCAATGTAACAGTACCTTCTGCAAAAATAGGTTACATAATACCCAGTAATGAAAGAACAATCTTATTTCTCTACAAATTAGAAAGCAGAGATAATAGCCTGGACAACCTTCAAAATGGAGGTTATAGTTGTGTATGTTGTGATAAGTAGCTAACTTTAAAGCATGACACCACAGAGCTAATGTTGGTAAATCAAACTACTAGCACACAGCTGGAAACTAATCTTTTATACAGGATTAACAAATATTTTGGTTCCAATTTGTTTTTACACAGCTCTAGTGCCTCAGGGAAAATGCTTATCAAAGATACACAAAAACTATCCAAAATTACAACGTAACTATTAAAATGCCTCCAAAATTGAGAGGAAAGTAATCATGTTAAATTAAAAAAATTTAACCAGGACTTCCAGACAAGATTTCCTGTTTTTAATCAGAGAAAGTTTACAAGAGATTTCAATAAGTTATCTTGAGACCAAGCAGCCGTAGATCTTAGAATCTTCGTGGAGGTCCACCTTTAAATGGCTTAAATCCTGAGCCACTTCCCCTCTGCATGGAATTGCCTGTGATCTGTACAACTCTATTAATTGGTGAAGAGTTACTGGAAACAAAGGTTTTAAAAAAGTGTTAAGTTACGGTAAGTATCTAAACTCTTGGTGTACAGGTAAGATCATTGTCACGTCTCCTATCACTCAACTGTTAAACTGTCAGTCTCCAAAGAGACTTTAAACCGTGCAAGAAAAGAGACTTTGCAAGAAGTCACCCCCTTCTGTGCAGCTGAACAATACTGCCACTAGCAATACAACAATTGCGGAGCTATGTGCTGGCATGGAAAAATAAGTTCGTATGTTGTGCAGCAGCAGCCCATCCACAGAAAGTAATGCTGCTTGCACTGAGACTATTATACTTCCTAAGCATAAGCAAAGCTTTGAGAACTCAATAGGGAATTGAGAGGAAGTAGGTTTTGTACCTTGTATGTGGAGACATCATGCCACCTCCTCCACGGCCATCTCCCATTCTCCTTGTGTCATGATACCCACTTCCTTGAGAACTAGGTCCATGCCATTCTTTTCTTGGTCCAGTTTCACGACTATGGCGTTCAACAACGTGTCTGTCCTCATTATAGTGCTAGCAAGAAAGTGACAGTTGTTTTCAGAATGAAAGGCATATTTCATTATCAAAGGAAATCAAGAAAGTTAAGCTTACAGCTTATATATATATATATATAAAATATACAGAAGTCAAGCATCTTTTAAGACTTCAGTCCATAGGCAGCTAACCCATGCTTATGAGAGTCCTGTTAAAAAGAACTCTAGATAACAAAAAGAAACTGATGTGCAATAATGACTGTGTGGGTATGCAGGGAGTGCAGTTCCATGAACTCATACTTTACTCCCAATTCTGCCCTGATCTCGTATAATCACTGACAAGCATGTCCCCTACAGCTACAGAAACGCTATTTTTTTCAAATGCTTCAGGATCTACTGGCATAGAGCAATTTAGCCTGTAGACTTTGAAGACAAGTCTTACAGAAGGTTTTTCTCTCAGTAGCACATTACAGATCACAATGACAAACTGTACTGGAAGTAACAGGCAGCGTAAGGTTAAGACCCTGAAAACACAGGATGACAACAAATTCTTAAAAGCCTATCAGCAACTCATTCAGGTATTGTTCTGATCTACCTGAAAGATGCTAGACATGAAAAGAATTGGGTATGTTTTCCACAATTTCTTGGCTTACTAAAAAACCCAACAAAAAAGAACCTTTAAAATAAAGAAAAGGAACGTGAAAATAGCCAGAATGCTTGCTAATTATTCATATGACGCTATATGATCGTCTTTCCAGTGTAATTTTGCATTTTCCAGTCTCTCACTCATGCACACAAACACAAGAAGATAACTCACTTGTCCTCCACCTCTTTCTCCCATCACGCCTCGCTCTCCTTCCCTGCTTCCATACCCAGAAGCGCTGCTACGGCTACCAGGAGGTGCACCTCTCACGTGTCCAGACACTTCTCTTCCTGATCGATCTGGCCTCTCGCCTCTGTAAAAATTGCTTTTATCAAAATTTTGGTTTCAGTATAATAGAATTGGTACCAAACCACAGCACATGTAGACTTCAAAGATTTCTTTTTGTTTTTCAGGTTCCTGGCAACTTGCAGTTAGCTTCTTAGAAACATTCTTTTAGACCTATGTGGCTCACTGAACAATTAAAGCTTACATGTCATTTGTTTACATCTGCATTGTTGCACAAAAGCCTCCTTACTATATGTTGCTACACATGATTAATAGACTGCTGGGAGTCAGCATCAAGCTTACAGATGAGGTTTAGCGTATGTGACAACCTACACACAATTTTTTTCTAATGCTTTTGGAAAGTGACTTGGCCATTCTTTAGGAGGGAGTCTCTTTACGCATCAATTCTTGAGGAATTGCTATTATGGATAAATTCTACAAGAATCGGTACCTTCACTAGTTTGTTAGCCAGCAAATTTACCTGCCATCCCGTTTGTCTGTGCTTATGCTTCCCTCGCTCTTCCAATTTGTTTGCCTAGGTGGATTTGAACCAGTCTCTCTTGGATGTCGACCATGTGGTATTTCAGGTCTGTCATGAATTATCACCGTTCTTCTTTCATCTCTGTCTCCTCGCACTTCTCGTCTGTCTGTATCTCTAAGTTCACTTCTTGGTTGCGGTGGTTCATTTCTTCTGGACTCACTGAAGTTCTTAGGATATCTCTCAAACCCTGGCTCTTCTCTTCGTGCTGTTGGGCGAGTCTTTTTTGCTTCACCTTGATTTACAAAACGTTCTCGCCTAAGTTGTTAAAGCAGGAAAAAGTCATTTGCTTGTCTCCCATTTCTCTGCACATGTAAGCACATGCCTGAGTATACAAAAATATTATTCATCTTTATATTACAGGTTTATTACTATATATGTGGTATATATCTCAAAGATCCTTCCCACCCCAATTATATTTATTTCTACAATTTTCATTTTGAGCTCAAGTTCTTACAGCCAGTTTAACATTTCTTTATGCATTTGTCGGTTCACATTTTGGTCAGTATAATTTAAGCAAATATAGAGCCTCCTTTTTGCCTAGTATGAAGCAGAGGGAATGCTAGATTTCTCGAGTCAGCTAGAAAATATAATTCTAGTTCACTGCAGCATATAAGTAGAAGTCCAGAAGCTACAATTATGTGGTCTTAACTTTATAACTGGTTATTGGAGATGTTTAATGGAAACATGAAGTTGGATCTGGAACCAGCATTCACGGCACAGTTGCAGGGATCCTGACGAATGTGACTTATGCAAGTAATGCCCTTAACTCTCATTAAATCAGTTGCTTTTAGCCTTGCTTCTTAAGGAGGTAAGATACCAAGTAGGACAGATCTGATCCATTGGAACCCACTTATGACTAGATGTGAAAGAGGAAGAATTGCAAAAATTCTTTCGAAATGTCAACAGGCAGCTAATTTGAAGTCCTCAGAGACAAGCAGACTAGATTCCATGATATAAATGGCCAGTCCTGAAGACACAAGAAATTTTGGGACACTACTGCAATTCTATTGCATCAGAACTGTATAAAGCCTTTAGCACCATTTTAAAGTTTGAACAGTTAAGAGTGAAATCCACAGAGATGTTGGCAGGCAAATACCTGCCCTATTATCTAAACTTACCTATCAAAAGATGATGATGGAACAGAAGAACCTTCCGGATATCGTCCCCGTTCTCTGTGATCAAAATCATTAAACCTGTTCTGCTGGCGACTGTAATCTGAACCATGACTAAAACGTGCATCTGTATCAAGAGCCATCTTCTTATCATTCCAGTAAGGATCATCTCTCCTTTAAGAAAAACCAATGAATGCTTATCAGTTACATGTATCCAAATCAAGGCCTAATATGCAGAAAATCATTAAGAGTCAGCTGTCTGTTTTAGATGCTCATTTGACCTTTGGAAAGCCACTAACAAAAGGTAGACTCTTTAAATAGTAGTGAACAAAATCATTTAAGAAAAAACAAACAAACAAACAAACCACCCCTCTGTTTGAAGTGCAAATTAAAGAGACAAAATATCAATAAAATATGTAATAAAATGTAAGCAATAGTATGCCATGTTGGGTGGTTTAAAAAAACGAAAACAAAACCCCAACAAAAACATCACTGTAGCAAAATTTTACCTTGAAAATAGCTTTCTAGGAAAAAAAATGCCTTCTAGAGAAAAAAAAAAAAAACCAACACACCAAACAAACCAAATCACCCACATATCAGAACAGCTTTCTCAGGAAAGAATAGTGTAGGAAACATCAAAGCCTTGCTCACTAGAAACATTCAGGTACAGAGTCTCTACAATAAGAATGTGAGATACTAAAGTGTATAATCAGTAGCCTTGAAAAATGAAGCTGTCTCTATTCCTCTGGTGAAGAAATATTAGTGTTCTGCTACTGTATCTACCATGATGACTTAGACCTACCTTCCATTGTACCACCAATATGTCAATTTTATGGCTAAGGTCTCAGTCCTATTCTCATCAAATAAAGATCAAAGCCAGTTCAATTCATGTGGCTCAAACAGCAAATGATAGATGTCATCAGCTTCAGTAAAAATTAAAAGCTATCACATTGACTTCCTGAACCATCCATTTACCAGAAATGTGAATTCTTAACAGAGTAGAAGCTAGAAATTTCAACCATTAAGGCAGAAGAGCAACTTTTCTCAGCAAATGCACTGAATTGCATTATGCTCTTCTCATACAATAAGAATTAATTCACGGTATGCTTCTCTTATTTCAAAACTCTCTCCAACAGAAAAGGTATGTTTCATGCTTGGCATAAACTGATACCAAAACCAAACAAACACCAGAAATCCAGTTCTTCTGTGAAGACTTGTTTCAGATACAAATGCATTTTCAAGTCTGACACAAGGCTGGTAGCTGTTTCTCTTTACTAAGCGCTGTAAAACAATGGTTTGAGAATTAGATTACCTGTGATCTACATCACGTGGACGTTTCAAAGAATTCCTCTTTTCCTGTTCATAACGAAGTTGCTGCTGTTGTCGACGAAGCTCCTCCCGTTCACGAGCAATACGCTCTGCCTCTTTTCGACGTTCCTACCATGAAAGCAGAGGGTGAATAAACACAACAAACAAAATAGCTCTTTATTAGAGATACCTGTAGAACAGTTAGCAAGCAGAGGGAATTAATACTTGATAGGTTTCCATTAAAGGCTATCGGATATAATTCATCCTTGGATAGCATCTAAGATTAAAGAGCATAAGGAATACTTCTCTAAAAAAGTACACAACAGATCTAGAGAAGCTAGTGGCTGTTAGACAGAACTATCTCCAGGTAACTTCTTGTATTGCTACTGTATTTGTTGCCCAGAAACACATCTCATTAAGTTTGCACTGACATTCTCTAGGAAAAATCTAGTAAAATTATGGAAGACTAATATGGGCAATATGATCTGCTGTACTTCAGTTTTAGAGACAGACATGTATAGCCACTGCACAAACTGTTGTTGTACATTGTGGATTATGTAATGTTTGGTTGGTTCTTTTATGGCCTGGGTGGAAGGGTGAAGAGAAAAATTCACCACAAGTGCAAACTGGGTTAATACTCCAAAATGCCCTACAGTCCAATACCTGTTCAATACGAACACGCTCTCTTTCCAAACGCTCCCGTTCCATCCTTTCCCTCTCTAGTTTTTGCCTTTCAATTTCTAATCGCTCCCTTTCTCTCTGCAAGCATTCTTCTCGTTCGTGCATTATTCGTATGCGTTCTCTCTCACGACGCTCCCTCTCAGCAATTTCTCTTCGCCTAAAGAAAAAAAAAAGGTAGCAAAAACTCACCTGAAAAATTTTCTGATCCAAAACTAACATCAGCTTAGGCACAGACATTAAAAAAAACAACTACTGGAGAGTAAGCTCTTGACAGAAGTCCTTGTATCAGAAGTCTACTCCTTTTAGCCTCAAGTAGCCAAAGTGGTTTTAGCATATTCTACAGAACCATTTAAGCAGACAACAGATACTAGTAAGAGTTATATCAAGAATCATCATTCTTGACGTATTTTATGCTGGATTCATATTTCTATGTTGTCATCTTGCAGACAATAACGACAGCTTAGCAAAGAGTATGATTTGGATCTTAAAAATACTCACTATTTTAGCTCTTGCCCTCTTCAAGCTAACAGAAAATTTACTTATTGTTTTCTATCCAAAAATAAGACAAAATAACATGACCACTTTGACTTGCACAGCCTAGGTATACTTGTCAACAGATTCATTTTGCTTTCTTCTTCCCACCTCCTATAGTACAGCTTATAAGCAGCAGGAAAGGCATTTTCTCCTTTAAGCTTTAAGCTTGCTGGGAATTCCTTTGTTTCGGGAAATCCAGCTAACAACACTAGTCATTTAACTATCCTTTGCAGACTTTTGGCAATGTGAAAAGAGCAGAATAAAACAGTGTAGCCACTTAGTCCTTTTATTTAAAGGGACAAGATTGTATTACGCTTGATTTGTCATTTAGATATGCAACAGTTCTCTGTTTAAAAACAAAAAGAAAAAAACCCAAACACTATTTTTGGCCACATCTCTCAGTCAACTTCTCATCTTTTCAAAAAGAAAACTGGCATGCAGTAACACTTATGAGATACCCCCCCCATAACAAACACTAAGCTACGTGTGTACATATATGGCTATTAAAAGATTAAACAAAACTTTTGGAGCCCGTTAATTCATATAAAGATACTGCTAGGCAAAGTCCCAGACTTTAACATCTGAGTAAAAGGCTTGACAGAATGCATTCTAATTAGATTTCTAAATATAGCATCTGATCAATTAATGTATAAAATAGCCTTTAGCAAAAAGTTGAATTACTACCTTCGGAGTTCAACAGCTCGTCGTATTCTTTCCAATCGAACCATGTGTTCTCGCAATCTCTGTTCCTTCATCTTTTCAAAAGGCAAGATATCCTTTCTACCCCTGTATTCCCTGAATTTCACTTTATCTTGAATTATACGCTCTTTGTTCCTCAATATCTGTGGCTATAGATAGAGATTACAATGGTTATTTCAGAAGTCTCATTCATTTAGGGAGATTTCTGGATGCTATGTTCAAGTATCATTAACTACTTAGCTATCCCAAAGCATACAAAGCTTCTATCTAAGCTTAACAGTTTGTAGTAGTTTATTGACTCTTCAGTGAAAATATCAACTGTAAGGTAGTATCAGATAAGGACTGCATCAAATCTATAGATACTTACTTTATCAAACCTTCCCCTTCTAACTGTCCTAGTGTGGCCTTGGTCTCCTTTTGTTTGGTCTAAAACTACAACTTGACCTGGGCTTTTACCACCTAGTGAAGGGAGGAGAAAGAAAGAAGAAAAAAAAAAAAAAAAAAAAAAAAAAAGAGAGAGAGAAAGAAAGTTTAACACACACACACATCCCTATTTCCCTGTAACACATTTTCCTTGGCAAAATTCCTAAATCTCTAAATTGAACTGTTACTGGTAGAAGCATACCAGCACATGTCTGTAATTAAGTAGTAATATAAAATATAGAAGCTTTAACATCAGCTCTAAGTAATACATGTTACTGGAGTCTAAAAAAGAACAGGTGTTTAATCGTCTGGTTTCCAGTAAGAGCAAGAACATGCCCCCAAAACAAGTCAGACACACAGATTCAACAGGAGGAAACATGGCTATATTGCATACTTATTCTTTTCTTTTCTTCAGTTTTTTTAGTGGATTCTTGATTAGGGCCACTTGCTCCATTATCACTCTTCTCATCTTTACCTTCTGTTTTCTTGGCTTCTTTACTTTCTTTTTTTTCAGATTTCTCAGATTTCTTTTCTTCTTTTTTGGTTGATGGAGTTCTTGTTAGGAAAGAAACACGCAAATGCAATGAGGAAAATTCAACTTAAAGGATTTTCACAACTTCAGAAGACAGGTGAAATTTCTTACTTGCTGGCTTTATCACTTGATGCAGTCTTCTTATCTCCCATGCTTCTACCTGAACCAGATTTCTCATCACTTTCCTTCTTCAGCTCCTTTTTGGAGGGATCGCCTTTCACCTGTATTTTTTTCCAGAAGCAAAAAGGTTAATACAGATTCTTGCATAAGATGGTCTATTTTGGGAAAAGTTTTAATCTTATTAAACCTACTTTCTCAACAGAAATTTGTTGACCATGCAGCTCTGTTCGATGAAGGTGTGCAATACATCTAGCCACTTCTGTACTAGAAGACATGGTTACTATGCCGTAACATTTTGCCCCTGGGCTTCGTGCATTTGTGACCACCTTTGCACCAAGCACCTACATAAACAGGTAAAGTTTAGGTTTTGAGAGAGACATTTCTAGTAAGGAAGTGATGGTATTCCAATAATATTTTTACCCTAGTATATAAAACCCAAAACAAACAAAATCACCCCAACAACAAACAACACCCCACTAGAAAGACTGACACTCCCAAGTTTTCAAAAGCATATAATTCCACAGGAAGTTGCAGCTTTGAGAACTTTATCCCAACTTTCACATCACGGCACATTAATGCTTATGTCCCGCTTTGAGCAGTCACCTCATGCACATTATCTAAATGCTGCTTTTGACCGTTACCGTCAAAATTCTTTCACAAAGACGCGACTGATCTGAATTTGATGGTTCATCTCTGACAGATGAATTCCCACAAAAAAAAAGTCAACAGCCGCCAATTAAGGGCAGGAAGGTATAAGCAGTATTGTGTAGTAACTTAGTAAGGGAGCCAATCCTTCAAAGGCATCTAGTAAATGTGTTGATTAAGCAATTTTGGCAACCAGCTCTTTGACACCTGCTTCTTGATAGAGCATTACGCTTTGTGTTCCTGCTCCTTGCTAAAATTTCTGTAACTACTGGAGCCAGTCTTCTTGATGTAGTCATGCCCTAATGCAACAATTTTATCTTTCTAGCAGCCTGTAATGGTACAGTCGCTTAGAAATTAAATATTTCCCAATTAATTTAAAACTGGGAAGCTAAGTAAATACAGGTACCAAGCATCTTTATAGCAAAAACAGCCAAAGAATTGGAAGTTCTAAAAAAGTACACTCTCAGGTTTCAACACTTGTGAAGGCATTAAATAAAATCACCTGCTAAATTCATTAGAAAAATCAGATATCAATAATCAGTACACATACTTGATAGTCACACTGCTACGGTTCTAACTAGTTCGCAAGATGCGATCATGTCTTAACTGCACAGGCTTATACAAACACTATGAATTCACACAGTTATCAACAACCTCTTTGAGAAAATGAGAACTGCAACAAAACTGTTTACAGAATACTGCTTAGCTTATATGGGTTCTGCATTGTTCTATGGAATTTGTATGTTAAATTAAACCAAAATCCAGGAAAATGGACTTAGTTTAAGCAGCCTGTAAAAAAATTCATTAAGTCATTAAAAGAGTCCCTAAAAGAACAGACTTTAACTGTCACATTTTTTTAACCTATTTTTCCCATTCATAAGCCCTCAGAACACATTTTAAAAAGAATCTCCCAAAGCAGCAGGTTCTATAAAGACTGTTTATATTACAATTTTACCAGTCAGCACATTATCTTACACTCATGGTCAAATACAGTTGCTGCAACAGAACATAGCCATCGTTACTTAATTTAAAAAAAAAAAAAAAAAAAAAATTAAAGCCAGTCCTGACCAGTCATATTTGTGACGTTTCTTTTGCATCTATCTTACCTCAACAGGAAGAAAATTTTACTATAAAATTAACATATGGTTCTTTCTGTAAGCATGCACTCTTACTTTAGATGCTGAAAATATTAGGTTTTTTTAGATTACACTGGTTAGACATTTCATCTCAGACTTTTATTTAAATCAAATATTACTCAATTTCTGTAACTGAATAGAGGAGGGGGAAGAGACACACACACAACACACATGGTATCACACCCCATAAAATACCTTTCCGTATTTGCCAAAGAGATTTTTCAAGTCAGCAGCTTTTGTGTTGGAAGACAGTCCGCTAACCCACAGGTTTCTAGTTGAACTTCCACTGCTACCACTAACACTGCTTGCACTTCCTGAAACAAGTTTTACAAAACAGCCAAAAAATTAAGGAGACAAAGGTACCATGAATATTGAACTAAACTGTTGCTGAAAAAGAGAAACTTAGCCTGTTACCTTTAAGTAACTGTTTATCCGGTTACCTTTCTTGAAAAGACTTCTATATAAAAAAAATATATGCCATAAGATTTCATTCATTTATCCGTGTATTGAGACCAACAGCTTGGCTAACTCATACCCAAATGACAGAGCTAGAAAAATCATACAATTCTTTGTTAAAGGCATGCTTTATCCATCATTTGGGTATGTACATTTAGCTTCAACTTCTGCTTCTTATCAGTAACTTCCACCCAAGACAATTTTTTTTTAGCACCCAACATTTGTTCTTCATCAGTATGTCTTTACACTATTCACCTTACCAAAGAGACGGCAGAAAAGTAAATAGAGGAGACTTAGTTAATCCTAGCCAGGATAACGTGGTCAATTTCCACAACTTCTTGAAGTATCCACCCTCCATCCAGAGCAGATTTTTAAAAATACTGCTGGATGTAGAACTGGATGCAACCCACTAAAATCATTTCCCACATACTAAGGGAAATACTAAAGAAAAGCCGGAAAAGCGTTATGTGCCTTAAACACTCCCCCTCCATATTAGCCATTTTTGCAACATAGAACTAAGAACTAAAGAGATTCATGTCATCTTATTCCCAACATCTTTTAGTCTTATATTATTTAGTTCAGCTTGTTGTTGCTTGCTGCTAAATGTATGAACTGCTTTTGAGTATGTTAAAATGTAGCCAGGCAAGACAAGAACTGGATCTCCAGCTAAACAGTTGGAAAAATCTGGTGGTATGCAGAGTTTTAAAAGGCAGTTTAACCATGTTGAAGGACAAGGGTAGTTTTCCTTCTTCAATGCATCAAGATGAACTTAGAACAAAAGGCAACAAATCTCAGTTATCGTCAACCTAGGATTACCTTGATAAGCCTGGACATCTTGATAAACCGTGATACACTTAGAATATCATTAAATATCATTAGAGAGCCACTATACTGGCTTTGGCTATGTATTTTAACACAGCCTTATGATAGTTACTATGACAGTTACCATATATGCTACATGAAAGTAGATTTGCTGTATCTCCATTTAATTTCATTGTAAGCATATAACTATCATGAAAAGACATGTATCTACAGAAGACTGAGTTATGTCCATCAGAAAAACTTCTTCTCACAAATTCATTTATCAGGTAAAGTTCCATTCATCCATTAGTGATATGCAAGAGATTCTGTGGCAAAGGTTTTTGGCAGAGAGCTAGTAGGCAAAATAAGGAGACACATGAGCTTGTACAAATGCATTTGTTCAACTATGAAGCATCAGTATAACTGGTGACATTAATGTGCTCTTGAGCTCCACTCTGAATTTGTAATCATAATACAGGGTTTTATGGTATCAGGCGGAAACTCCAAGGTAGACAAATAGGTCCAACTTTAATGCACTCAACAGCCACAAGTGCAATTTTGCCAGCTGGCATCTCAGCTGTTATACTCAGTTGAGAGTTCATTTTATTTTAAAATGAGCTAGAATTAAAAACAAGACCAAAAAAATTCATTGGTGTTATGTTTAAGTATTTGCAATTATTTTTGCTTGTGCTGTGTATGACATCAACCCAAACCATTACATGTAAGTTACAACAGGCATATCTGAAAATTACACCTTCTCATCAAAACAAAGACTTGGGAAACATTAAGTGGAATTTGTTCCCAAAAGTGTTTTGAAATAGGAGAATATATTCTCACTGAGTCTTTAGAATAAGTACTTTTGATCTTACGAGGAATCTGGCATAAGGAGAAAAAAAGAAAAATATAGACACATACGTACAGCTAATGACTACTGTACTTCTAGCATAATTTACTACAGATGGATGAGCTCAATTATATAAGCCACTTTAGTATGTGGCAAGCAACTTCTCAAACAGGAAAGAATTTAGTTCAAGACAATACTACCCTAATTTGTAATAGTTACCTTTATCGTCCTTTGATGTTGTCTTGCTTTCTTTAGATTCCTTAGTAGAGCTAAAGAAGCAAATTAAAAATCAGAAGAAAATTGAAAATACAGAATTTGATAAGTGTTGCATTTTATACTACTAATACTAATAGACAAGTTAACATTTCAAAAAATAAAAATAAAAAAGGGCTAGACTGTGTATTTGAACAAATGATTCCCTTATGGATTCTTGCACTGATTTTCCCCAAGATGCCTGAAGATCTAGATTTTCTGACAACTCTATTCAGTGGATATATGGCAATCTTCTCCAGATTTCAGGACGGGGACTTGACTTCATTTTGTGTTCTTAGAACTGATAGCTGTTCATTACCATCATCACAAGGACATTTAAAAAAATCGTCAATTTGAAAAAAATAAATAAATGCTGACAATTCGACAATGCAATCAGTAGGACATAGTGTCTATACGAAGATCTTGAATTTTAAAAAGTAACTTATGGCGGTCAAAAAAATCTATAGGCAGGAGCATAGGATACTAATTATAAGATTCTTGCTGCTACCCCCTTAATGTAGAGTGATCTTATTGAATGCTGGTACTCAGTATCGTAAAGAACTGACATAGAAAAACAAACCTCTTTGCTTGACCAGAGGCCCCAGTAGACGAGGGACCTTTCTTCAAAGTATCCTTTTCTTTGTCTCCAGATTCTGCTTTCTTTGAACTTTCTCTGGCTTCCTTCTTGACAGGATCACCCTTCACGCAGTCTTCCTTCTTACCATCTTTATGGTTCTCAGTCATCTCATAGTCCTTGCTTTCCTTCTCCAGGCTCTGTGAAATGGCATCCTGCCCATCCTTTGGCTTACTTGCTTCAGAATCTGTAATTTTCACATTTTTACCTGTTTCTAGGAGGTCATCACCATCAAAATCCAGAGTGATGGCATCTTCAGCCTGGATTGTAACCGATATGTTATCATCCTCAGCTTCTTTCACAGAGGTGTTAGCTTCCATCTCTTCATGAGCCGTGTGATCAGCCTCAGCTAGGCTTTCTTCTGAAGGAAGAGGTTTAGATACTTCTTGTGTACCATCACCAGAACCTGCTTTATCTAAGAGGATTTAACAGGAATAAATATGGCAAAACAAGAAGTTTAAACAATTTCATATGCATAAGCTAGAATAGGACCTAGAAAATACAAAGCCAGTTATTAGCACTGATGGAAGGTTAGAAAAAAACACAAGGTGTATTAACACAAATATAAATCCTTTACCCAGGATCACTCATTCTTCATGGCAAAACACATTTTCTAGAGACAAATACCAAAACATTAGGAGGGAGAACATGGTTCCATCCTGGAGATACCCGTTCTTCATAAGAAGTATCCATTTTCCAGTTTAGGATTTAGCGTTCCAGAAGAAAATTTTTGCTTTGGATGCTCACAGTTTGATTTAATCTGTCTTTGAATCTTCCTGGTTCTAGGACTTCTGACCTTCCCAAATCCGAAAGAATTACAGTCTTGGAGAATTTCAGTCAGTCTTCCACGCTGGTGTTCTCTTTTGCTTTCCTTTCTAAGCAGTTGTTTGGCAGTCAAGTTAGCTGTACAACGCTGCTGCAGAAAATGTAGGAGTGAGCTTTAATCCAGAGTTCGTAGACAAACGGTTCTCAGTCTTCATCCACAGGACAGATTTTCCATCTCAGTCCCACATATGCATCTCCAGCCGTATTCTTGGATTTGCGCAGATGAGACACTTCAACCATAGGGTCCCTCGTAAACATGGAGTCTGTAGTTTTATCCTGTAACTTCAGTAATGTGTTTATTCCATCTTGTGTGAAGTGATGGCATTCCATGTCCTTTCTAGTCCACAATACGTAGAATCCTTAAGACTTCTGTCCAGGAAGTCTGTTTGCCCAAATGCATTACATTCCTTCTATAGTTTCACTAATGATCACAGCTTAAAAAAAAAAGGTAGCCACTCCACAGCTTTCCAAACACTTGTTTTACCATCCGGTACACAACTAGTATTTCTAAGTGACAGTAAGCCAAACATATGATGGTCCGTACATTTGTTGGGTGCTCAAGTTCAGCATAAGGGTGTATCATTTCATTCAATTAAACATCAGTTACTGCAGGGCAAGTTGGAAGCTTTTGCATCAAGACTTACCGTATATTAAAATCAGAGTCCTTGAATACTATGGTTTTTTCATTAAGAATCATAGTATTACAACTACATTATACATCCACCACAGTAACTGATAAGTACTGTAATCAACTCTTAAGAGTAAAGTAACTCTCAGGAGTGAAATAAACCCACTGACTGCAATGATTCCAGGTGCTGAGCTTAATAAGGAGACAACGGATACTTAGTACTGGAGACAAGCCTAGTATTAGTAAAGAGACTGAATATTACAAGAGAAAGTTGCCTGCTCTACCAGACTAAAGAGCTCTGAACTCTATTAAACTTTAAACATACCTTTCTCATTTTCTTCATCTTCACCATCCTGCAAGAAAAGGAAGTCAAGACTAAATGTCTCCTATTTTAAAACTTTAGGCAGAACAGTTCGTATTTTCCACAGAATTTCTATCATATGAAGGCAAATTAATGAACTGAAAACTATTTCCAAAGAAAACATGATCTAGAAACCAAGCCTGTGCACCTCCCTTGTCAAATCACTGAAAATATGTACAAAACTCCACTGGTATCTATCTGCAACACTTGCAGTTTGCAACTGGTTGGAACATGCAGCTATTTTCTTCCCCCCCCTTACCTCAACAGGACATTTCTAAACTGTCCCATGTCTTGCTAAAGCCTTCAGAATGGATATCACACTGCTGATGACTACTTTCAATGAAATGCAAGCAATCCATCATTAGCTTTAAAAGCTTAGGACAGAAGTCAGAAACTAGGTGGACTTCCTTCACTAAGTAGTTAAAAACGAAATCATGATTTTAACAGAAATTTATTTATTTATTATTAACCTCACTGAACAAGACATGCTGTATGAGATATCCCTTTTCAGACATCAGTTCCATGTAGCTCAGAATGATTTCTGAACTTAAAAATGTTATAGATGTTAGTATTAACAAAAAAAAACAACAAACCACACAACAAACAAACAACCCCAAACAACCAACACCCCCACCAAACATTCTCCAAAGGCAAATTTCTACATTAAAACAGGAGTTCTAAACTCCTGTATAGGCTGTCTATACTATGTTAGCATCTGGCATAACCCTCTGAAGTGTTTTAAGAGAGTGTGAAAAATATTCCTTGCTAAGTCTGTGCACGGAATACTCCCAAATTGTAGACAGAAATTTGCATTTAAATAGGACACCTTATTTGGAAATCACAATTATCTGCATTATAAAAAAAAAAAAAAAAAAAGAATGAAAGCTTCCCATACTGTTTACCTTTACTGTCTTACATCACCTGACTTCCTAAGATGCATGCTGGAACAAAAAGCCAGTCTAAAGTGATCTTTTCCAACTAAATAGGCATGAAAAATCAGCTTAACAGAACTGATTTGGAACTTACATGGACAGTTGGAAAAGTGTAATCTTCTATGTCTTGACCTTCATTTTCCTATGAGAACAGAAAAGGGACTTGCTCAGCAAACTATTTGTAAGACCAAAATTCATACAGTCAAGAGATTCAGTTAACTGAGGAAACATTTTAGTTAAGTGGATACACGCTCAATAAGGTGAACATCAATGAGCAGTTCTCGTGACTTGCACCTTTCAGTTCAGCGTTCAGATTAGGTATGGCACTACTAGTACCAGGGAAAAGGACTACTTGGGAACTCTCTATGGACTGTGGTAGAATTTTATCAATCGATGCCACATTTGTTTCAGGACTATTCAAACACAAGTCAAGGAGAACAGAAAGAAAAAAGTACCAAATTGTCTTTTAGAGATAAGCAAGTAAGACAACCTCAAAAACTAGTTCTGACTTCCTAGTAATACAGACACGCTAACAAAAATGTACATTTTACTGATAAAAATGCATGTAAAATACAACAAAGTACCTGACTTTCAGAATCCTTTTCTGCATCTTCTGTTGTCTCTGCTGGCTCCAGGTCATGGTATCTTTTCTTTTCTGCAGATGGTAGTTCTTTAGAATTCAAGTTCTCATCTTCAACAGATTCTTTAAAGTCCTTTAATTCATCATTTCCGTCTTGATCACTTGCATCTTGAGTCTCCAATTCACTTTCCTTTTGGTGTGAACAACAAGTATTTGGCATAACTATTAGCTATATTCTAAAAAATTCACTGCTAGAATCACTGTTTCTGCAAAATACTCTATCACATCCATAACAAAAAATTCATAGCATGTTTAAAAAACCCCACACCTTCACAACCTTAGGCATCACAGCTGCGAATACAGTAAAAACAATGCTCCAAATTTCCACATAAATTAGCGCAAAGAAAATGGAAGATTTTTTTGGTAAAATAAAGCCAAACATTGAACTTAAATATAAACTGAGAAAAAAATTACATACTTTTATTACCTTGACAAAGGAATCCTCTTCAACTGAAGCATCACCAGTTAATTCATCAGCTTCCTGCTTTTTACCTGAAACAATAGGATATGATAATGATGAGAGCAGCTACGTAGAACAGACATTCTTTCAATACTGATTATGTGCTGGGCCTTAGTTTATTATTCTCTATATGCTTTAGTTTATCTGAACTGTTCACTATAATATAATCCTCCCAAGATTGAGTATTTTTTAAGGTGAGGAAAAAAAAAGTCAGCTGAGCACAAAAAATCAATGCTGTTGCATAAACAAGCAGTTACATCCAAGTTAGTGATTTTAATACCAATACTTTGAGTGATAACGGAATTCAGGAGAACATTAAAGTGTACATTTCTAGAATTACTGGAGTTAAGTAGACTTTATGATTTAAAACTTTGGAAAGGCCTTACTTTATAGGATAATTAGCATCACTGAGCAATTTAGGTTAGAAGGGTCTTCTAAAGGTCACCTAGTCCACCCAACCTCCCGCTCAAAAGTAGAGCTAAGTTCCAAGTACAATTGGATTGCTCAGGATTTCATCTAGCTGTGGTTTTGAGTATCCACAAGTATGGCAATTGCACAGCCTCTCCAAGCCACCTTTTTCAGTGCTTTTCATCACTAGAGAGAACAATCAGCAGAAGAATTGAGTCAGGTGAAGCACTTTGGTTTTCTACACATTCTTTACTGTACTAAGGGCATGTTCCATTGAAGAATTCTGCAAAAAAACAAGACCAAAGAGCACTAGATATAAATATCTCAACACAAACACACCCTTTATAGAGCATTCTGTCTCTCTGATTCATTCTATCAAAGATTAACCTATCACAGAATCATAGAATGCTTTGGGATGGAAGGGACCTTTAAAGGTCATCTAGTCCATCCCCCCTGCAATGGGCAGGGACATCTACAACCAGATCAGCTTGCTCAGAGCCCCATCCAGCTTGGCCTTGAATGTTTCCAAGGACGGGGCATCTACCACCTCTCTGGGCAACCCGTCACAGTGTTTCACCACCATCATTGTAAAAAATTTCTTCCTTATATCTAGTCCGAGATAGCCTATGTGATGGTCTTCAGTAGCTCAAGGTACAAAAGCAGTTCTGTTAGGAAGCAGCTTTACTGTCTTCTACTGAAACTCAATGTCAATTCAAGATGCAAATGAGATGGCAGTCATGATCAGCACTTAATGCTTTATTTCTTGACATCACATTTTCCCTCATCCCTTCATTCTCTAATGAACAGGTAAAGCAATTCTATAGATATTCAAAAGGAATAGAAAAGAAAAACATAGGCCAAAGTTTGATAAAGTATGGACATTTCTGCTATCGGGAATAGTCAATTTTTGTCAGCAATTAATTACCATAGTCTTTCATACACAGTTCTTAAATTGCATTTCAAAGCTGGAAACTGATAAATTACAGTTAACTAAAGTTAGCTAATGTGACACCCATCTACAAGCAGGGTTGGAAGGAGGATCCGGGGAACTACAGGCCTGTCAGCCTGACCTTGGTGCCAGGGAAGGTCATGGAGCATATCATCTTGAGTGCCATCATGCAGCATGTGCGGGACAATCAGGGGATTAGGCCCAGCCAGCATGGGCTCATGAAGGGAAAGTCCTGCTTGACCAACCTGATCTCCTTCTATGACAAGGTGACCCGCTTGGTGGATGAGGGGAAGGCTGTGGATATTGTCTACCTGGACTTTAGTAAAGCCTTTGACACTGTCTCCCACAGCATTCTCTCCTGGAGAAACTGGCTGCTCACGGCTTGAATGGGTGCACTGTTCACTGGGTAAAAAACTGACTGAATGGCTGAGCACAGAGAGTGGTGGTGAATGGAGTCAAATCTAGTTGGCGACTGGTCACGAGTGGTGTTCCCCAGGGCTCAGTGTTGGGGCCGGTCCTGTTCAACATCTTTATCAATGATCTCGATGAGGGGACTGAGTGTACCTTCAGTAAGTTTCCAGACAGCACCAAGTTGGGTGGAAATGTTGATCTGTCTAAAGGTAGGAAGGCTCTACAGAGGGACCTGGACAGGCTGGATCGTTGGGCCGGGGCCAACTGTATGAGGTTCAACAAAGCTAAGTGCTGGGTCCTGCATTTTGGTCACAACAACCCCATGCAACACTACAGGCTTGGGAAGGAGTGGCTAGAGAGCTGCCTGGCAAAAAAGGACCTGGGGGTGTTGGTTGACAGCCACCTGAACATGAGCCAGCAGTGTGTTCAGGTGGCCAGGAAGGCCAATGGCATCCTGGCTTGGATCAGGAATAGTGTGGCCAGCAGGACCAGGGAGGTGATAGTGCCCCTGTACTGGGCACTGGTGAGGCCGCACCTCGAGTACTGTGTTCAGTTTTGGGCCCCTCACTCCAAGAAGGGCATTGAGGTGCTGGAGGGTGTCCAAAGAAGGGCAATGAAGCTGGTGAAGGGTCTAGAGCACAAGTCTTATGAGGAGCAGCTGAGGGAGCTGGGGTTGCTTAGTTTGGAGAAGAGGAGGCTGAGGGGAGACCTTATTGCTCTCTGCAACTACCTGAAAGGAGGTTGTAGCGAGGTGGGGGTTGGTCTCTTCTCCCAGGTAACAAGCAACAGGATGAGAGGAAATGGCCTCAAGTTGTGCCAGGGGAGATTTAGATAAGATATTAAGAAAAAATTCTTCAGAGAGAGAGTGGTCAGGCATTGGAACAGGCTGCCCAGGGAAGTGGTGCAATCACAGTCCCTGGAAGTGTTGAAGAAACATGTGGATGTGGTGCTTAGGGACATGGTTTAGAGGTGGACCTGGCAGTTAGGTTAATGGTTGGACTCGATGATCTCGGAGATCTTTTCCAACCTTAATGGTTCCATGATTCTATACAGGGCAAGAAGAGAGACTACTGTTTTGGTTTTACTTAGAGTGCCGCCTTTCAGGGAAATGAGTAAAACCAACTGGAATCTGACAGTACTCCTATGTACTGCATATTGTTGTTTTGAGTTCAGATGCACACTAGTCTCCAGGAAAAGACACCCAGCAGGAATTATTTCTACAATTGCAAAACATGAGATCTAAACATTCAGATCTAAATGCATAAAGAGAACTTGCTGCTGCTTTTACTTAATTTAAAACAAACAAAACATTCCTGCTTTATATTTGTAATGCAATAGATTTGTGAGATTTTTGTGCAAAAAGCCGGCAGCACAGGTGTACTTAGGGAAGCTAGCTTTCTTCAGAAAGAAGACTGCACTTACACTGGAAAGGACAGTTTTTGACATACATTACAGCTGATGCCTGAAACCAAGACCAACCCAAATTTTGCATTACCATTTTAGCACTCTTGTGACAGAATCTCCAGCCAAAGATATCTTCAATATAAATAAAAAGCAGTGAGACACAACAAGGATTTCTACACACATTCAACTGTTTTCTGTTCTACCCCTCTCACATTTCAGTTCTTTAGTTTGTTAAAGCTGAAAGTCCAAGTTTTTCCTGCAACCCATATCCAGCTAAGCATACACAGAGACAGGCAAACATGCACAGCAGATACTAGACATATTTAGCAACTACCTAGCATGTACTATCATGAAAGCTATTTAAACTCATTTTCCTTGAGGAAATCTGGCAGGTGAACTAGAACCCAGACTTTATAAGGAATAGGAAAAAAAACCCAACAACAACCACCTGACAAAGCTACCTGAACTTAGTCCCATCATTCTTCAATGGCAGTTAGAGAACTATATTTTATTGACATGTCCTCATCAAGAGGAAGTTATACCTTTCAGTAATAAAGCTGTCCATATCTTTTGTTTGCTGCTCAATTAAGCCGGACAGGAATACATGTTTTCATTAGCCTTTCTTTAGTCTGTCTATTTTTCTTTGCAATAAGTCCTATTAACTCTGAGTACCAGAGGTAGTCCAAGGCATGAGGAGACCTGAACAATGACCTTCACTTTTCAGCTTCGAGCCAGAAAGTGGTAGGAAGTTTGCTTTCCCTCTCAGTTCTGTGTTTCGGGTTACTCTGATCCAGTTAGAGTCACACTGCTCAAAAGTGGCACTTCAAGGTTCTGATATAGATAGTTTTCAGATGTTGGTACAGTAACTTGCCAAAAAGCCAGCATCCACAAAAGTTCAAAACTTTTCCACAGATACTTATCCACAATGGGCTACTGAAAGGCACATTTGACTCATAATTTCACATAACTAAAGTCAGGTTGTAAGAAACACCTTTCAGAAACTGACTGTTTCTGTGAACTTATTCAAGACCGGTATCACTTTGAGGAAAATAACTGGGATTAAAAGGTATGTTAACAATTACAGTCAGAACAGATGGACCTTCTGCAGACAACCGGCACAGCAGGTCTCAAGACACACAAGTTGTCAACACATGATAAAATTCATGTACAGGTTTATCCACGCAGTGGCTATTGAAAATGTCAGTGGTGTAAGCAGCACTCACCACAAATCTGGGTGCCTAACAACACAAATACTAATTTACCTTGGAATGATGGCACTCCTTTATAAGCCATGCTCAGTCCCTTTTCTGGCAATGGCAATTGCTACACAGCACAAAATTGCAACAGACTATTTACATAGAGAATGAATATTCTCTTTAGAAGTAAGTAAAAGATTTAAAACATCTTTAAAAATGTTGGTTTAACATTATGCAAGTTTAGCCGTCATCTCATTTACAAGCTTTAGAGTAGCATAAGCTTGTTCTACCTATTCATGGTCCTCTACATGAGAAATTCAGGCTACCTGAGTGTATACAAAATGATAGAAGAGTGTATTTTAGACAAGTCTTAAACAAACTAGACACCTGCATCTCACGCAGAAGAGCAGCAACACACACATCATAAAATTTTGAAAGAATTAAGTGTTTGCATTTCTTCTGGTATTCCTGTTGAAATCCCTAACAGGGTTCTGACATACCTGATGCTAAAGATTCATCAAAAATGTGGGACAGGAGGCAAAAAGGAGGAAGGGGAAAGAAAATCTTTACAATGGAATAAACTCTTTATAGTGTTATTTAGTTAAGACATCTGTTGTAATTTAAATGGTATAATTTGCCACAATATTAACAAAAGCAAATTATCCTGTTACACTTCTGTATTCTTAAATGGTATCATAGGGTAACAAGAATATCTGCTATTCTGTCTTATACAGTGTCTGCAGGATGCTGCTCTTAGTCATTTATGGTTTTTAGAAAGGGTGTACTTTGCAAAGTCAGATACTCTCTAGAGAAGGACTGACTTGTTCATAAGATTTGCCATCATTTGTAATCATATGATTAAACACTCATAACACTTTCTAGTGCAGCTCATTAGACATACCACTCACCCCCACCTTAATGAAATTACTTAGGAAGTATTTGGCAAGATTACTTCTTCCTATCCAAGGGCACATGGAAGCCTTACCTACACTTTGTTGTATGCCATTTATATGTATATAATTCAGTAAGGCGTGATCTATCATAACTTAAATGATGAAAACAACTTTCCAATATTGGAACCACCTATGCAAAGTGTTTCTGCGATTCAGTCTGCATGTTATTTTTCAAGTGTTCATTACAACTTACGATATCTTAAATTCCTATCATCAATACTGAGTTCAGATATTTTAGCTTAATAATTCCCTCTCTCCAGAAAGATTCTTTTCTATAGATCATCTACTCAATAACATGCAAGAAGAAAGTCTAGTTTAAAAGGACTCTTTACAAATAATTTACATACATCTTTCCTCAAAAGAGGAGAATGTATTCACTTCCTTATAATGTACTCTATTCTCGAGTAAAACACTTGAGAAAGAGTAGGGTCTCAACAGTTGGTTTAGTCTTGACAGAAATACTTAAAAGTTTGCAGGGATACATACAGTGGTTGAACACCACCGGTCAGATACCTAGAAATAATAATAAATTAACAAACCTACTTTGTGAGTCAATTAAGACAGACATGTCTTGTAAATTTAAGAGGCCTAAGTAGCTGTGCAACAGCACTGTGTGCAAGGGCACCCCCCCCCCAAGAACATTTGGAGAAGTCACTTTTCAATCTTTACTATTTTATTCAGCAACTGCAAAGCAGATCAACAGAACCAAGTGACAGAAGAAGTGACAAAGAAGCTACCTGCTTGCCTTAAAAAAAATAAAAGAATTTTAAAAAACAGGTCAAAGCAGCTCAGGAAGAAGATTAATTTAGAAAATTTATTCTGAAAAAAATGTATTTAGAAAAAATTGAAAACTCAGGTTATCAAGATTAAAATAAAGGCATTTGTACTAGTACCCCACAGATCATGTCATGTATGTAACGTGGCCATAAGACACCTATTTTCACTGCAGCTGAGAACCTCTATCTTTCTCCAGCGATGATTCACTGGGCAGGAAAACTCTGATTTACCTCTGGACAAGCTCGCTGCACAGCACAGTGTTTCAGAAATCGAATGACAACACTATAGTAATGGACGTTAACAACTCAGAAGAAATCATGAACTGACAGTTTGTTAAAATAGTTATTTTAATATTCCTGAAGGACAGATGACATCACAACAGATTTTTTCCCCCACTCCACTCTCCTTTTGAAGGCCAACAGTGTACAACTTAGTTTTGGTTGGGTTTTTTTTGTTTGGTTTTTTTTTTTAAGTAACTGAACAGTTTTAATAAAGAAGTCAGAATTATTTGGGCAATAGCATAAGCCAGCCACTGACAATTGTCAGTATTTGATCTAACAAACAGTATTGTCAAATTGGAAATTCAGCAGGAAAATAGAGGGGTACTTAAGACACAAAGTAATAGGTGTCTAACTGGCCTTAGAAACTTGAAGAGCAGCAAATAAACATCTTTGCTCACATTAAGACTTTGAGGTTAAAATTGATTAGCCTAAAATCTGTTCTTTGTCCGCACAAATTCCAAAACTTGACAGAAAAGTAACTTTCAATCACCAAGTTATGATGTATCAATATACTACAATATTTTTGACTGCCGATACTTCAAAGGAAGGAATGTTCACATCAGAAACATTTGAAAAATATTTCATACTAGCAGTAAAGTAACTTCCTCTAGATACTAGAATAAGCAGCAGAATGTTCAGGCTTGAAAACAACAGCTTTTTCTAAACACTGTCATCTTTTTACAAAAAGAGAAATTTGTCCATAGCTACTAAATTCCAGGATGGAGAGGCACAGCTAAAGCAATTAAAGATGGAGCCCTTGGTATTTGTTCTGTCTTTCAGCTTTCAAACTTTAATTGGCAAAACCAACTCATCTCACTATAGCTCTTCTGATTAGCTGTTTTGCAGTTCTTTACCCCAAATATTTTATTAAATTAGGTTCTGGAAAAAGTGTTATATTTTGACTAACTTTGCCTACAGGATTGATCAAGGATTCTTGTTGGATTACAGAATCCTTCTGCAAGCATTCTTTAAGTCATGACGCAAAATCCTCCAATTATACACTTTCCCGATGAAGTTCCACATGGCTCCCTCTATGTTATCTCAATTTTGGGCAAGTCAGTAAATGCCCTATTTTAAATATGACTCCTGTTTCATACGATATCTTATGCTACAGAACTTGGGTATGGGACACTGGCAAGCTGCTGTTTGTTTTAAGAGAGAAAGAAGGTCTACATTCAAAACAGTTCAGTCAAGGCCTTATTCTTCTACTCATAGCGTTTTACAGATGTTTCTTTCCTATCTCATAGCAAGCTGGCTTTGTATCATCATTGTCAAAAGCTTGTCACAGTCCAGCAAAAAACCGCAGTATATACTCAGTTGATAAATCAATTTACTACAAAATCCTGTTCTGTGAAAGCAAGTCCCACTCTTAGCCTCATTCCTCCTCTTCTCCTTTTTGTCAACATACACACAAAAAAAGCAACGAAAGGGAAAATAAATATATCACTCCCCCACACAGACTACTGCCCCTCTAATTCAGCCTGCATCAATATTCCAGACCAAGTTTTTCTAACAGACAGTGCTAGGGAATTAGACATCTCACTTTTTCTACAGACCGTAAGAGTTGCAGTAAAACTGGCTACAAAAGACATTCAGATCTAAAACTGATAGCCATCTGACATAGTTTGTGATTTTTTGGAAGGGAAACCTCCTTTCTGCCTCCCATTCACCTCTCTCTGGCTGCTGTGAGGAGGTTTATTCATTACTCCCACTTCTCGTCCTTTTCTGAGGCTGTATTTTCTTCGTAAATGAATATCTAATATTCCTGCCTTCCTTTGTACAGCAATAATAGCATGGGGGAAAAAAAATACTATAGGACTAGTAGCGCCATTGATTTTACCTCTGGGCAGCAGTAAAATAATTAAAGACCCATTAGTGTTAGTCTGAAGCTGTGGGGCAGGGGGGAAGCAAGCATTAGCAATGGGCCTAGAGCAATCTGTTGGCAAAATCAGTAAAGGAGGTAACACTACTCATAGCAAAGAGCATGTACAAGCACAAGGAGGATCAAGATAGTTAATTTTAAATGAAAATTCAGTCCTACTGAGTTCAGTTGATAAGCATGCATCTCCCGCATGCCTTTGAAAGTTTCTTAGTGACACATTAGGGAATGGATTTTTGCACTGCTAGATTTCCAACTTTTGAGAGATACTTTCTGGATACTAGTAACATATTTCAGCAGAAAGCACCAGAGAGGGAGATAACATCAGAATCAGCAGTTAACACATACAAGGAATAGTTGAAAAGAAATAATATATTCTTTCTTACAGTTAGAAGTAAACCAGTAAGATCAAAAAGGATTTTCCCTAGACAAATTGGTGAGTTTTTCTTGTTCCGCACTTGAAGATTAATACAGCATGAATCTCATACTTTTGGCACAAAATTTGCTCGCAAGACTTTTTAATCCGAAAAGCAATGAGAAAAAACTCTTGAGCTTGCAAAGTGAGCAGATAAGAACTTCACGAAGGTTGTATTTTATTTCAAGGCCTACCAAGAACGTACATGTCATACATACACCTTACAATTCAATTCCACAGGAGAGGTGGCAGGGAACAGCTACTGAAGTCCTGCCTCAGGCAGCAGCATCACTAGTAGGAAAACTACCTTTGCAGAAGCAAAATAGTATAACTAAATAAGAAGCCGGTTCAAGAACATTAGGCACATCATGATGTTAGTTTGGAGAACAGGAGCATGAAAAGCAGCAGATAAGAGAAGCGTTCATCACAGCAGAGCAAGTAGCCATTTAGATCTCTACAAGAAAAACTGTGGAAGTGTTTCCTTATTTAGCTTCCATGTAGTTTTCTTAAGCATCAGTTACCTTTCCAGAGTAGGGAATAAAGTAATGTCACAGAAGAAAATGAAACCACATTGTAAAACAGCTTATTTCCTTTCACTTTTCTAGTATGTCAAAAGTACAGGTAAGTTATTCAAACTTTCTAAGCAGACAGATTTTATTATTAAATTCCCCATTCACAGTGCCAGGCAAAAGCATGAATAATCACCTCCACCACAAAACTAAGCCTAAGACAAGTGACAGTGGTATAGGACTGATCATTTCAAAAACAGGTATCTATAGCACAGGTATGAACATTCTTAGCATGTATGTTCAATGAAGAATGCTATGCATAAACCAGACATTTCGTTTCCCAGTATACTTGATTATGGATGCTCCCAGAGCAACAGAAAACAAAAACCCCCACAAAAATCCCCGAGAACCCAAACTCACAAACCACTATTTAAACACTTATGCAAAAGAAAACAGAGCCAACACAATCACTACCAAACAGATCGGTATAGAATCTAAATAATTATTTTTCAAAATGAAAACTAAAAATTTCTTAATTAGGTATTTCACAGTGAGCCTTCAGAGCCCATTCAGGAAATCTGTATTTGTAAATCCTGTCTTCAGTAGCAAGTCTGCTAATAAACCCACACAACACAGTTCTCTTCAGGCAGTGACCCCCTACCACGTATTATCGTACACACACCGCTAGCCTAGGTCCAGCACCTTCTCATGGCTAAACAACCTCTTAGTTCTGCCTTTGCTGTTGCACAGATACTCCCGGACACTACACAGACACCCATCCCCAGCACCAGAGCCGCACAGCAGTTTTGCACCTGTAACACTCCATGTTCAGGATCTCTGTTAACAGCATATTCCAAAAAACTCACGGATCATCTACACGGCCTCAGCACACACAGCGCAAGTCTCCAGGATCTGTGGCAGTACAGCCACTACCTCATAACACATCTCTTAACCCACCCATTTTCCATATATATCCAGCATCCCTATACGTTGCCTATATACAGTGACTGAAAACAGATGAGTAAGGCAAAAGATGCCTTATATGACAGAAGTCAAACAGTAAAGTCATGACTGTATCCAAACTACAGGCGACAGTTCCACGCTCCTTCTTTAAAGTGATATATGTAACAAAAAATGCTTAAAAATGTGATGTATACAAATAGATATTAACCTTTGCCTTTAGTTGGTTTCTTGGTGGGTGTGTCAGCTGAAACAGTTATTTCAATATTATCTGGATCGCCTCCTTCCTCTTCAATAGCCTAAATGAGACAAAAAATACAATTTTTAATGGATTTCAGTGGGAAGTGAGACATTTTGACTTCAGCAGAAGTGAGTGAGCCAAACAATTTTTTTTTTCCATCCCAAAAATATTTTATAAAACACTTTGGGTTAAACCTTTCACTTAAAGCTGGAGAAGACCAAAGAAACGCTAACGATAATGGCAAGAGTTTAAGCTGTTAAAATGACATTTTTAAAGTACAGCTTTTCAAGGATCAGCACATTTCTCTTTGGAAACATAACACCAGAAGGCCACTACGACATCCACGATGACACCAAGGGCAGCACAAAAACAGGAGGGAGGGAAGCACAGAAAGCCTGCAGCAACAACCAGCCGCGGGGCTCGCCCCGGCGGCCGCCCGACGAGCTCCAGCGCCCGGGGCGGCGGGCGGGCCGCAAGGCCGCGGGGCGAGCTCCGCCAGCCCGCCCGGGCCCCGCCAGCCGAGACACCGAGCCCGGGCCGGCCCGGCCGCCGCCCCCCACCCCGGCGGCCGAGAGGGGCGTGCCGCCCTGCCGGCGCTGCGCGCCGCCGCCGAGGCCGCCCGGTGACGGCAGACCCTCGCCCCTCCGCCGACACCGGCGGCGGCACAGGGAGATGTCCCGCCCCCCACACCGGGGGCAGCCGGCGGGGCCGCGAGGGCCCCGCCCCCAGAGCCAGGCGGCCGGCGGCGGCGGGCCAGGCCCCTCGGCGGGTCGGGCCGGGGCGGGCAGGGCCCGGTCCGGCCCAGCCCCCGCGGCCTGTGCCGGCCTCTCACCTGCTTGAGCCGGGAGATGAGGACAGTCTTCACCCCGGTGATGTCCAGGTTGCGCCGCTTCAGTTCCGACTTGAGGTCGATGACCCGCAGGTCGGTGATCTTCTTGCTCTCAGTGGGAGGCAGCGCCACCGCCGCCGGGGCGGCGGGTGCCGCGGGAGCTCCCGCGGCGGCGGGAGACGAGGCGGCGGCGGCCATTTTAGAGCGACTGAGCGCGGCAGCTGCACGCACAATGAAACCCCCCCGCCCGGCCGGGCCGCCCAGTACCCGGATGGAAGCCGCGGCCGACCTGGAGGCGCGGCGCAGGCGCGCTGTGGCTCACCTGGCCCCGGGACCTCCCCGCGAGAGGTTGGCGGCGGGCGGGCCGGGCGGGCGGGGCGGGGGGGGGGGGGTGCCGGGCTGTGCTCCGGCCCCGCGGAGCCCGCCCAGGAAGGACGGGCCGGGGCTCGGCACGGCTCGGGGCTGGGCTCTTGCTTCTGCAGGGAGCGGCGCCGAGAGCCATGAGGTGCCCCGGGGCGGTGCGGGCGGCGGCGGGGCCGGGCCGGGCCGGGCCTGGCGGGAGGCGTGGGGCCGCGGGCCGGCGCTGAGGCGGGGAGGTGTCGCCGGCTCCCGGGCTGGGACCGGCCCGAGGAAGCACCGCTCTAACCGTGATTGCGTGGGCTTGCGTCTCGCTGTTTTTTCTTGAGAGCTTGTGTTTGAAGACCTTGTGTAGCTGCGGGCCTGTGCAGGAAAGAATAACGTTTAGCCAGTGTGCGGTGACTGCCTGTGTGCGTTAGCGCAAACGTGTAGCGAGTCCGATCCAGTGCGAGCAGCGTGAGGTTCCAGGGGGCCTCCCCGGGGCTTGGAGCAGCCGCTCGGCCGGCCCGGCCGCGCTGCGGGGCGGGCGGTGGTGTCCCGGGGCGGGCGTCTGCTGCGGGCCTTCTCCGTTTGGGGGGCTTTTTGCAAGCTTTGCTGAGGCACATCGACTTATCTGCTGTTTCGGTTTGTTAGGTCTTGTAATGAAGCGTTCATTGCCTTCGTGTCAGAATAATTCTTTGATTTTTTTTTTTCCTAAATAAAAGCAGAATGCTTATTTACATATTACTAGTAATTCACCGTTTGCATTAACAAGTTGGGTTCTACCTTCTTGCTTGCTCTGGCCACTGACTTCTCAGAGTTTAGGAAATATACTTAAATTTATGCCGATTTTACCAATTTTACGCAGGTGAAGTAGGAGTTCCTTTAGTCAGTGGCTCCAATGATTTTAAAGAAGAACAACCTAGGGAGAAGTAGGCCTATTTGCATAACAGTTTTTTGTTGGAAGTATTCTAGAAGTAACATACTAATGTTTTAAATTGTTAACAAATAAAGTACCTTTTTCTTATGTTTTATTAGGCTGTATTTGTACCCGGTAATGGAAGGTGTTATCTCTTGGTTACCATTTAATTTGCTTTCTGTAGCAAACACTTGAAGTTATTTTGTCAATGTTAGATGTTACAGCTGCTATTAAATCTTCAAATGAGGGAGTATCTGTGAATTTAAGTACCTCTAAACCAGTTTAAGTCACAACAATCTTCTTGTTCTGTCTCATAATTCAGAAATTGCATATTGATAAAAATGAGAAAATGAATGAGTTTGTTTTATTTGATAAATCTTGGTTAAATAATCTTTTGTGCAAATTACGTCCTGAATCTTACAAAGGTTTGTAACACCATTCTCTTCTTTCTTTTCAAAATACATTTGAAGTATTTAAATAATGCTTTGCTTAAGTAGTTATCGGTTAACAAATATCCATGTATTTAAAAGTTAAGCATGCACAGAAGTCTAAACGAAAATGCAGTTTGGACTGAAAACTGCATGTATGTTTTAGATATATGATGCTGCTGTTGCACATGGTACTGAGATTTTATGAAATGAACAATTTTAAATAAAGAATTAATATATATTCTTCCTTATGCTATCTTCTGTGATAACATTTGTATTAACATCAAATACATTAGGATTGACTTTGAGGTTAATAAATGAACTTTTTAGCTTAACTTTAGACTACAGAAACAGATTTTCGTGTTTTTATAACATTTAAACAGTGCGTGAAAAAGTCCTAAATGTATTTCATTTGCATATTATTTTGAATTCAGCAGTGCAACGTCTCAATCGGGGCTGTCAGTTTTACTGTGGTAAACTGTTGTACAAATACACACAAAACGCACAGGTTAGGTTCTAGTATTGGTGAAGACAAGTTTACTGTGTCTAATTTCAGGAAAGAAGATTAGAGGGCTAACAAATACAGCACTCGCGGTGTTTTATAGGGGTTGCTTGACTTAGCTAAACCTCACTCGTTTTTCATTGATGTCATGTAGATCTCAAAGCTGTACACCTAACCCACCCCTCCACCCCCCAAATAAAAAACAACCAATAGAGCCAAGAGTGACCTTAAGACACATTGTCAGTCATCCTCCTCCCTCAAGGCACAATAAGCTATTATGAAAACAACCTTGATGGATGTTTGCCTAACCTGTTCTTAAAGCCTTAAACACAGATTCCACTCATTTCTCAGGCAGCCTAGTCTAGTCCTTAACTATCCTTTTTCGAATGTCTAGATTAAATCCCTTTTGCTGCAATTTAGCATTCTTATTCAAAGTTAATATAAAGGACAGTGTTCCCTTTCTTTTTGTAGCATCCTTTTACATAAACTAAGACTGTTACCATATTCATGGTAACAAAAACAACCATAGGGTTGTCCTATGCAGGGACAGGAGTTGGACTCGATGATCCTTGTGGGTCCCTTCCAACTCAGGACATTCTATGATTCTATATTTTTGTTCAGTCTTTCAACTTTTTGATTAAAAGCGTGGATTATTTCCTTTTTTTTAATAAGAGTTCTGAAACTCACACCCTTTTGTCGTTGCACCCCTCTAGCTCCTGTCCAATCTTTCCACAACTTCTCAAAGTTATCTTGGTGACAACACTTCTGATTACGCGTCTCAGTAGGATGTATGCCTATTTCAACGTCATGAACTTGTTGACGTGTTCTGCTTGTGATCCACTCTATTGGTATCTTTTCTGCAAATTTATTACAATATCTTTTTTGTGTGCAGTTGATTTATTTTTTGCAAAGTGCAGAACTTTGCACTTGTGTTTATAGAATTCCCTGCCCCCCCCCCCGCCCCGGCCCTGCCCCGCAATGATTTCAAACTCTAGTCTTCACTTCTGCTCTTTGCAGTACCTCTCAAGCTGGTGTCAGCTGCATGTTTATAATCATAACCTCTAAGCCTTTACCCAAAGATATTACAATATTGAAGAGTATGTGGAATTTTATTTTATATAAACTTAACAGTTTGATAATAAAATACTAATAGTGATCCTCTGAGTACAACCAGTTTTGTACCAGTTTTAGGTAGTTTCTGTCGAGATCAAATTTCCTTATCTTCCTTATGAAAAGGTCAATGGAACAGAATGTCAAAAGCCTCACTGAACTGAAGGTCTCCAGTTTATTCATGTCTGTGGAATGATAAATGGAAATTAGGTTGGTTTGATAGATTGTCATGAACAAATCATGTTGGTTGTTACTTATCACTTTGTTATTTTCCAGGTATCTACAATATTTTTAAGTTGTCCAGGAATTTTAATTAAGTTGGCTGGTTTCTAATTTCCTGTTTGTTTGATTGATTGTTTTGTTTAAAGAAAAATACTCTATTTGTCCTTTTGTAGTCTCTTGAAACATCTACTATTTTTCAAAGAGAGTATTGTTTTATACCGTTAGGTTCTTAAATTTGTGGTAAAGTTTGATTAGGAAATGGTAATAGACTTTCAAAGAGGAGAAATGTTTGGCCCAGATAGTCACGTTTAAATGACAACAAAGACAGAAGTGCAAAACTGTGCTCCTGTAAATTCTTTTTTGTCTGCCTTGTATGTGAGACGCCTGAAAATTGTGAACATCCTTAGATTTTTAACGTTCTTCCCTGGGCTCTGTGATTTTCCTTTTTTCTGCATAGAAGATTATCCCAGTTTCAATAGTGCTGACCAGTCTATTGCCGACTCACACTGAAGCATAATGGAGGACCAAACGCTAGCTATTTCATCTTTTTTTACGGCTTAATGCAGTTGGTATACTCTGTGCAGTTTTAATATGATTGGACTCTGTAAAAATGCAGTGATATTCAATGTTTTTAAAACATAGAGAGGGAGTTTTTGCCTGGTTTTTTGTTTGTGTTTTTTTTTGTTTTTTGCTTTTTGTTTTTTTTAAGGAAGCCTCCCGGCTAGAGCATTCACCTAGAGTTGAACAGGCTGTCTCAGTTTTCTCCTCTTCACACAGCCACCCGTTTGTCCATATCCCCTTCTTCTAAAAAGAAGAGGTGTTGGTTTAAGGAAAGTGGAGGTGTTGGGGGTGCTGGAAGGTTGCCTCCAAATAAAGTACCTACAATTAAACACTATCCTGTCTCATTTGAGACACATTGCTCTTCCATGTCTTTTTATCAGTAAAGCTGTATGCAGTTCTCTGCTTAACATACTGGTTGTTTAAAAACTGATTTTTGCAATGTATGTTTTCACTCTAACTTCAGGCTTTTGTTTGTTTGCTTCAGAAATCCAAGTTTCTAATACAGTATTTTGGATTCTACTTTGGGTGCTGACTACATCAAAGCTAGTTATTACAGCAGTAAATGATGCAATGACTCAGTTCCTTTTTGGATCTAACCCTTTCGTAAAAAGAGTGAGACATTGGGCTGATGCTAAGATTAACTGAAATCAACAGGAAGAGTCCCTTTTACTGTGAAAGGCACTGAGTCTTGTCCCAGTTCTTGTGTTACACTGCCTGGTTACTACAGTTTCAAACTTTGCTTTTAGTTATTCCTGATGCCAATCTGACTGTAGTCAAACCTCTGACCAAGCTTACATTTAAAATTTACTAGCTGGTATATTTGCTGGACTATTTCTCTGCAGACAAAGCAAGAATGAATAATACCATTTGAGACATTTTCAGTGAGTGGCTGACAATAGATACATTTTGAGATTAGGAATCCCTGATAATTTAATATGCATCACTGCTGTAAAAAAATAGCTGTTTCCACTCCAAATGTACAGTCTTCTTTTTGATGTATTATTGATACACTGTATGATGAGCAGTCAGAAGAAGGTTGTAGAAATGAGTTTCTGATCTCTAAGTAGCTCTCATTATAGTTCTTCTACAGAACAGCGAGGAGAAGAACATAATCTATTTGTAAATCAAACACAAATATTTTTCTTTATTTTACTACTGAAAGAATATGTACGTGCTAGGAAATGGCTATTGGATTTCTTGGTGTAAAATCAGATCATTAAATGCAGGATGCTTTTGTTTGTTTTAAACCTAATTGCCCTAAAAATAGCTGCTGATTCATCGTTAAAATGCAAAAATATATTTGGCCCCATTAGTGTGCAAGCACTGAAAGAATGTAAAGGAATATCTCATGTAATCTCTATTAACAGGTTGGTGGCATGTTTGTTTTTTGATAAGAAAAAGACCCATTAAAAATACCGTCAGCAAAGTAGCTATTTCTAAGTAATTATATATACACCACACCTTATTAATTATATGTCAAATACTTATAATATCTTCCTTAGAATATCTGACTGCTTGAGACCTTAGTAGGGATTTGCATAATTTCTGAAGTAATGCGTTGCATAAATGCTGTTTCTAACCTTTCAAAGCCTTATCAGGCTGTACAATGTGAAATTAAATGAGCGACTAGTGGGTCATTTCTAAATCTATGTTTTACTGTAATGTAGGGTATTTTTTTCTTCCATATGTCTTAACACACACCACTGAGGTAACTGTATATTTCTATTTTCCAGAGCTTTTGAGAGCTCTTAGGTCAATCACATTAGAAAATTCCCTGTATTTATCATAATAAAATATATAGCACAGACAGCTGTTCAGTTTTATTTTTGACTCTGCAAATGCATCAGTCTTTTCTTGTTTCCTACTAGCAATTTTTCATAAAAGAAATCTTCCAGCATTTTTTCTCTTCCCTATTTCTTCAGTTTTCACTGTTAAGATCTTCATCTGGATGGATTGGAGCTGTGACAATTTGTATCATCTGAATATCAATCCCACAATTTTTGTGATATGTTTTTCTGTGTTATCTTCACAACATATTACCACAAGAGGCTTTACAGTTTATTAATATTACTAGTAATTGTAAATTGCCTTAACACTTACAAACATTTAAACATATGCTTAAGTATGGTCCATTTGAAGTCTGCACAACTACATACGATGTAAATGTCAAGGATGGGCTGTTTCATCTGGATTAATTTTCTGGCTGCAAGTGATTTTTGAGCTCCTCCAGAAGCAGTATTTGTGACAGGAGATACATACTCCTGTATATAGGCAGGAGATTTATAAGTGTATACTACTCATACTGTCCTGGACACTACCAGGCTTGCAGTTAACAGAGCTCTGAGCAAAGACATCTCCTTCTGAAAGTGTGCAGCTTGCATCTTGGCCACGTGCCCAGTGGGACTGCGTTCCAGAAGCTGGTGTTTGCATCTGGAAAAAGCTGTGCCTAGCTTTCATTCGTGAGCAAGCAAACTGAAGCAGCACTCCTGCACGGAACTGTGTCCAACTATGAAGCTGAGCTGCTGAAGGTACCTCAGGATAGGGGTTTGCATTGATACTTGTCTTTTTGCCAAAAATGTAAAGTGCAATTTCCTGCTGGTTGGCATGTTTTGATCTTAGATAAGATAGTTTCTTCTCTATGTCTTTAGTTCTGCCAGGCCCTGGGGTGCGCATATAAATGGTTTTGTTTAGCTGTAGTTAGAAGAAGTTGAAGAGTTCAGTGTGAATTGATGACACTGTAACCTGAAAGCTATTCTGAAATTTGCATTAGTGATTTAGAATGAATTGATTTAACCTTGTGGTTTTCTGTAGCTAAGAAGTGTGAAATGGAGAATCTTTTGTTTTTGTCCAAGGAATCAATAAAATATTTTCAAGACAACTGTCTGTCTTTGCGAGATCCTAAAATAATGGCAGAAGTAACTTTAATAAATATATCAGAGGACATAGATAGAAGTTAAAAAAATTAAAAAACTATTTAAAAATAATTGTGAATAATTCTGGGCATTGAATTGCATTTTCTCCATCACTTTTCTTTAAAAATTATGTTAATAACCAGTCAATAATTGACAAACTGATTTCTATCAAGTGTTAATTTAAGGGTGAGCTGGCCCACAACTTACTAGATTCTTGTCAGCTGATAGCCCATGGTGAAGCAGAAATTAGGAAATCATAGCTAATAAATATCTTAGGAATTCTGCCTTTATTTTAATTTACCCAAGAAGGAAAGGTCTACCAAATCATACATAGTTAAAACATTTACAGATCATCTGGCCACTCTAACTCTGCACTGGGAGAAAATCAAGACTATATAGACTTACCCTGCATTGCTTTTTAATTTGTGAACTGAAATTTCTAGCCACTCTGTAGCCCCTTGGTTTTTGTTTTTGAAATGGTCTTTGTATGTCTTTTGATTGGTGAGCATAGAGTGACTCTGTCCATTTTCTCTGCCAAGAACTACCTTTCTGTCATCTGTGGCATGAGTGTTCAAAACAATTATTAAGTAAATAGGTAAATACATAACTAGTTGGTGTGTTTTGTTTTTTTTTTTTTAATTGGAATTAGCCTCTGATCAGCTTATAGAGAATGTTCCTCTGTCTCATTTCTTAAGGTAATCCGGCCAAATTTCATCAGCTTCCTCTCATAATATATATGCTATGTTCCCTTTAATGTCTGGTTAAGATTAGAGTTCATCTTCCCTGAATACATATAAAAAAAGCTGGATAAAGTAGTTGTAAGACTACATCAGGAATCATTTTTACAATAGCATTGAAACCTCTCTCTCTGAAAAATATTTGGACTAAAATATTGTACAGACATGTTTGCTTTTTTCATGTCCACATCATGTTGTTGGCTGTTGGTTATTTTCTTAATTGCATAGTTTATTGAAGTTCTCATCCTACTGCCTTCTACCTGACAAATACCCAATATATACCAAAACTTTTAGTCATTAATATGCAAGTGCACATTCTGTATATTTTACTCTACTTTTTTCACCTTGCTGCTATTAGCCTGGTCTTCAAGGTCATTCAGTTCTTCCCATGTATTGTCTTCATTTACTTCCCGCCCCAGCAGATTTTTATTACTGTATTTTAACTTCGGTTCCAATCATTAATGCAAAGTATTAAAATTGCTTACACAATCAAGCCATTAGTGACCTCCGTCAAATATGATACGACCTTCTTTCCACTGTCTGTTGCTATCTCCTGTTAAGCATTTTAGTCATGTTTCTAATTTTTATACTGCTCCCCATTCTTCCCAGTATCAGTGGTTATTTCATATGTGGCCCAGTGTCATTGTTTACTGAAGTCTGGCTGGATGCGATGTACTGTATTTCCTTGATTTAAAAAAATAAAAAACAACCAAACACCCCCAAAAACTGTGTAGAAAAAGGCAGCAAGTTAATGCTGGATGACCTGTATTTTGGTCTTCATTGAAAAGTGAAATGAATTATTATTTTGGTTCTGGAAGCACATGAAATCACCTGTGATCCTTTTTTCTGCCTTTGCTGGATGTGGGTCTCACTTTTTCCTGTGCTCTTGCGTTACGCATAAAGCTGAAAAAATTGCTTATTTTCATATCTTTTACGTGGTAAAGCACCCTTTGTGCTTTGTTTCTACACTTTTTGACATATTCGGATATTCCTTTGCTTAGTAATCTTTTTTCCTGCCCCTAGAAATATACCCCTTCTTTTGAGGTAGGCATTTATTGAAGGAGAGTCTTTCCTCAAAGCCTTTTTTCCTTGTTTGAGAAATAGTTTCCATGTTGTTTTATCCACTTTTGCTTTAAGGAGATTCCATTCAGAAACTCATTCAATTAATAGTCTCAAAGTGCATTTTTTCCCAATGACCATTTCTTTTGTAATGATGCATGAAGGGTGTTTAGCTCCTCCAAAACATGTAAGAACTCTTGTATACTGATGACTCTGTGGTGGCAGTGCGTTCTGAGCAAGATATTTAACTACTGGTACATCAGACTGCACCTTTCTGCTCCAAAATCTCGGGTTTGTGTATCTGTTGGTCACTGACAGGATACAACCCTTTTCTATCCAGTGTTTTAAGCTGGAACTGTCTTGAATGTGTACGCTAGCGTTGATGAAGGGTCGTTTCTGGCAGAAGAGACCGTGGCCTTTGGCAGACTTGGGCAGTTACAACGTTAACACTCCGGCTTTCTGCTAAATGAGAGACTTCAGGAAGTTGTGATGTTCACTGTGCTGTTAGGTAGGTGTGAGACTTGGTCCCTGTACAGGAGAAGCTGGAGAAGTTCCTTACACGGTACATTGGCTTCAGTACTGTAGTGGTAAATAGGAAGAGCGGGCAGGCTCACCTGTTCATAAGCCAGTAAGTGCATTTCTGCAGCAAATGCAAATTAAATCCCTATTCCTAAAGAGAGTCAGTGTGATTTGTCTGCATTTCCTAGCAGCTGCACCTGTTCGGCTCCGAGGAGGGCAGTACGATGCCCTGCTCCTGCAGTGCTTCGAGCACCAGGCCTGGCGACGGCCAAGGACCGGTGCAGCGATCTAGCGCAGGCGGCCGTGGCCGCCGCGGCGAGGCCTGGTAGCTCACGGTTCAGCTCCCGACGGCTCAGCTGCAGTTGAGCAGCCGTCAGACACCGCGGTGCGAAGGAAGAGGCGCCCCCGAGTCGACCACCAGTGCTTTTATGCAGGGTCTAGCAGGAGAAAGGCACCGGCAGCAGCGCCGCTGCCCCCGAGCGAGGCTGGCCGCGGCCAGGGCAGTGGCGGCTGCTTGCTGCCGTCCCGCTGAGCTGCTCAGATCTTCGCTGTCCTCTCCGGGGCAAGCAGGCGCTGAAGGCGGCGGCGTCTCCGTGCCGGGGGCGGGGGGGTCCCGGCCCGGGCCCGCGGGGCCGAGGGGAGCCCCGCGCTGCGCCACCGCTTCCGCCCAGCAGGGGGAGCGGCCCCGCAGCGGCGTCTGACGGGAGGCGGGGCGCGAGCCGGCGCGACTGCGCTTTGCGGACTGCTGTAAAGCAACACCGAGTGTCGCGCTGCGTCTGGGGAGGGAGCGGCGGCGGCGGCGGGGGCTGCGCAACAACAAAACGTCGCCCGCCTCGCGGCGTGTCAGCGGGGCCCGGGCGGCTGCGGCCGGGCCGGGGGGCAGCGGCGCCGCCGAGGAGGAGAGGGAGGAGGCAGCGGCCTCCCGGGCCGCGCCAGGCAGCGACGCGGGGTCCCTACGGTGCCTGCCGGGGCCGCTTCCTCCCCTCCGGCCCTGAGCAGGGCGCCGGCGGCAGCCGCCTCTTCCCCTTCGGCCCTACTGTCTCAGGTACGTGGGGGCGGCGGGCGCCGTGGTGTTGCCCCGCACCGTGCAGTGCGGGGCGTTATCTCCTGGCGGGTGGGGCCCGCCGGGGCCGGGAGGGGGGCGGTGGGCTCCCCTCCCCTCCGCTCCCCAGCCCCGCCCCGCACCGGTGGCGGCAACGGTGACCGGCCCGCGGCGGGGCGGGCCGCCTCTCCCTTGCCGGCGGGGCGCGGGGGCAGTTAGGCGGGTGGGAACTTCACGCTGATTTTGTTTTTTTTTTTTTTTCCAGTGCCTCGTTGACGCACAAAGCAGTATCTTCACTGCGGGAAGCCGCAGCACTCTTTGGGGTTTTGTCTCCTTGAAAATTTGTCACAAATTTTCCCTTACGGAAATGAGTTTTACTTGTGTGCGTAATAGGGTTTGGTATAACGTCATTTGTTTTGTTTGCAAAGTTGGTATTCTGTTTCTTAACCCATATTAAAAAAAAATCGTTGTCAGATGTTTTTTGCCTGATAAACAAGGAAGCAGCGTTCATTCAGAAATGTAGGCCAGGATCTTCAGAGGCACGTAGGTTTGTAACTCTTATTGAAATGGGCAGGTGTTAAGGATCTGTGTACTTTTTTAAGTGCCTGTGTTTCAGTGATTAGGGCTGAGCATACATTTGTAGAATTTTTGTGTTGTTTGAGTAAGCTCCTCTTCTCTCATGGCTTGAAATGTTTTTGTGAAATCATAAGCAAGGCCTGATTGCTTTAGCTGATTAAATGATACCCTTATTTCCTAATACTCAAGTGCTCCTCAAAAAGAAGATATAATGCAGGAGGTAAGATCTTGCTGTAATAGCCCAACTTTATTTGATTTTAACGCGATTACTTCAGAAACAAATATTTGACAAAAAAGATAAAAATGGACTGCTCGGCATGGAGACCTAGGTAGCGTTTATCATGGTGGAATGTCTGTATTATAAACTAATAAAGGAAAACTAGGTTTTCAGGTGGTGAAATAAAGCCTTACATTGTCTTTGTTGTAACCAGTGGAAAATTCCAAAGAGAGGTTAATTCTGGATACTTAGTAGAAACATTTTTGAGGACAATTAATATGTAAAGAATTGGAATATTTTGTCACTCTCAGAAAGAAATTAAGGCTTCTCACAGTTCACATACCTGTAGTCCTTGCTATCAGAGTAGTTTTCCACCAATTTTAATGTTTTTACTCCTCTCTTTGTTGGATAGAGGGACTACGCGAGGCAGAAAAAAACCCCAAAACACTCAACAAAAGAAACTTGTTAGCCAAGATTATCACCAATTCAGTTTTGTACTCTTGCCGATGTGCGAGGGTTGATAGCGAAAGATGTGATCTTGGTTCATTTGATAAAGTGAACATCTGGTCACCTGTCTTATGCTGTCATCCACAGTATAAAATGATCTATTGAATTCATAAGACAGGAAAGGCTGTGTGCACGTTTCACATTTAACTTTAGTTAAAAAAAGCGTATAGGACACCAAGCTTCCTGTTTTAAAACTCTTGAAATCTCGCATATATAAAATCTGTTTATTTTTATTGATGGTTGAAGCCCTGGTAGCTACAGCTGTGGTTATGTCTAGTATTGGGAGCCTGGGTGTGAACAACAGCTCTTAGTATTCATGCATATTTCACGTGTTCTTTCAAAATCTGGATGGGAACATTCTGACCTTTCAGAAATGTATCTTTTATGAAGCAGTGGCTTTTGTAAAAGTGTATGAAGAGTGTAGCTTAACATATCTGTGACTTGCACTTTATCTTTAGATTAATAACTTTGTAGACCTACCTAACCAGATCAGTTACAACAGTCTTGTCTTTCAGTGGAGGTGGCCATGTTGCAATAACATTTAGCTGACAGCAGTTACAGGCTTTTTTTCCAAGATGAAGAATCTTTCATTTCAGTTGTTTATATTTCCTCTAATGGTGAGGTCAATCTTTTGAGAAGATACAGGCAATAGAGCCCCCCTCCCTGGCTGATGAACTACGGAGGCTTAGGTGTCAGGCAGTTGAATAAATGGGGAAAAAAATGAGGGGGGATGGGATGGGGAATGGGATGATTTAATTCACATGTAAACAATGGGCATAGGACAGAGAGATGGATTTGCCATAGGCAGATGATGTATAAAGATTTCCCTACAGCTTTACTAATGTGCAATGTCCTTTAGGGCAGTTTTATCACCAGATCTGTAGTGCTTTAGCTGTTTGCATGTCAGTGAGGTTGAGAGGAGATTTAGAAACATGTATATTGAGTAATGTCATATGGGACACATGTACAACATAGGGATAGGATAATTACTCCCAGTTGTAGTCTCTTGTCAGTGTAAGTGACAGTGATCAGCTGCTTCCAAAGCCTACAGTGCTCTTAAAAGAAACACAAAATGTATCTGTAGACGAAGTGTTACACTAGTGAACTTCCTTCAGGCTTAAGTTTAGATTAGTGTTTTTCTTGGTCAGGCCTAACAGAGACCCCTAATGGAGCAGAGGGGAAGGAAGAAAGGAAAGTGTTTCTTTCACTAACCCAAAATTTTGCTAACAAGATTATTTTGCTGTTTTATATATTTTATATAGTTTATGCTATCTGGAAAAGTAACTACTGTGAATTAAAATGATGTCTTCCTTATTAAGTGTTTATCAAGTGAAATCTGAGATGGCTGGTTCACGACTTTACTAACGAGACTTCCTTTTGGCTTTTTTTTGCCAATAAGGTGCAGTCCTAATACTTGGCTGCTGTCAAGTAAAATGTTTGCTTTTACTCACTGCCACTTGGCTCTACTGGGTGAAGAGTGGAGAATTCTGCTGCACTATCCTTCCCTCTTAAATTGGTAGATCTACTCAGTTTAGTGTCTGAAAAATCCCCTACTTCTCGCAGGTTTCCTGAAGAACAGCATAAAACTGTCCTAATGGTTAATTTCATAATTCTCACTTGCAAGGTTCTTGTTAGCAGTTGTGGCAAAGATCATGCTTTACTTTGCTCCTCAAAGCTTTATAAAAAAAGTGTTTGCAAAATGACACTGCATTAAGAACAGTTGTGCATACCTCAAGGTCAAAACAGCCAGGAGGACTAAGAAATACATTTTTAAATTATTTTTGATGGCTATGTAACTCAGAACTTCCCTAGCTGTCTCTGGAAGCAGAATTCCTAGTTAAGATCTTAAGCTCCAATAAAAGAAGTGTAGTTTGTCATTCTTTTATAAAGCTAGAACTCCTTTTTCCCTAGTTCATTGCTGTTACGTTTGTCTTGGAGTTCACGGAAGCCAAAACATTCCTGATTGCCAAATCATAATGCTTATGTCTTAAAACCATGATTTACATAGTGTTAATGGAGCTTACTGAGTTTAAGCCTAGGACAGAGCAAAGAAATGTCTAGACTGAAGAATGTGCTTATGAACACCATGTTTGTCAAATCCACCTGCTTGCATCCATTGTGCAAAGGCAAACAGATGCCTTGCCCAGGTGGGTATGTGCATGCTAATGCTTTACTGATGCTTGATTGGTGCTAGGATTTCTATGGGTGCCTTATGGTCTTGGATTGATTCATAGTGTATTGCAGGAGAACTAACTTGTTGTTCGTAGGACTCTATGCGGAATTGCTCTTAGCCTGCCAACTCATCTAGCTGAGGCGCTTCCAGCTGCGCATGCTCCGTGGGTTCTGTCTATTCCAGCTGGAGCCAGGCCATAGATCCAGTCCTAGGGAAGAGCTCTTCTGTTTTTAGCTGTCCTGGCCTGGATTCTGTTAGAAGATGTGAGAGACAGACACTTTCAATAGTCTCTCCATAGGAATACAGTGGTGGTAAGTCTCAGAGGTGGATGATAACATGGCATAACAGAGGCATTCTGTAGCTATTCTATAGGTGGCCTGACATTTCTGTTGCAAGATAATTGCTTTACTGATCTGAATTGACTTGTGCATCAGGAAACAAACCTTGAAGGTCTTGGAGGATTTTTTTTTTTTTTGGAGAAAAAAATTCAGGAGACTTTGCTGGTCCAGAGGATGGATACTGTTGATTACAGTACCTTACAGTACAGTTACTGTGGTCTGACTTATCTTTGAGGTGGCTTTGCAAATGTTAGTAAGAGTAGTAGTGTACTTGAAAAAACATTGTTTCATTTCAAGAGTAGACTTTCCAAGCCAGTGGTGGTTCCTAGAATTGGCTGCAAGGAGTGAGTAAGCCTGCCTGCATTGCTGTGGCTCATGTAACTGTAGCACCCCTCTGCAAAGCGCAGATGAACTCTTCTGTCTGGGTGGGATGTAATGGAGTGTCTTTGGGAGACCGTGGGCAAGAACCTGTCTCCAGAACATTATCGTGCGGTTAGTAACTAATACTATGCATATTATTCTGAAATACTGTACCTTTCTGTAGGGCAAAAGATAAGTATTCTGCTCAGAGAATTCTCAGGTAATTTTGTCATTCAAAAATTGGAGTATCTGTCATCACTGTGGCTGCATTAAAGCAAACAAAGGAAATTGAGAGTGTTTTGTAATGGTATTTCATATTGTCCTGTGAATAAAGATGGTGTTTGATGCTACATAATATCAAAGCAAACATAACAGAGTTTCAGATTACCTTCTGATTGTTGCTGTTTTATAAAGATGCATAGATCTTTAACTATTAATTGCTTTCTTTTCCGGCAAAGATTGGAAGACCAATATATGGTATGCTAAAATTTAGTAGGTAAAACAAGCTTTAAACGAGCACTGTTTGTCTCATGAAGTGGTGAAAACGAAGAACAACCAAAAGTGAAGAACAGTGCAATAAGGTTTCAAAATCTGATTGCACTTGTTTTGCTCATAGTGGAACTGAATATTGGATATTTGTGTTCTTGCTACTTACTCTGCATTGTACAGGTTGTCCCTGCTTGATAGGATTGAAATGAATAGGGCGTGACTGCCCCTTTTAGGCTAAGAAGTGGGGGGTTTTTTGTTTGTGGGTTTTTTTTGTGAGCTGCTCGGTGAGTTCTTTATTTTGGTTGGAGCAGGGCATGATAGCACTGAGATTCAGTCTTCATGGGAAGAATTTGGTCTTCTTTTGCTGAAGGTCTTGTATGAATTTTACAAGCTTTTTCATTATCGTGTTTCTTGGTGTCTTGATTCATCTGATGGAAGAGCCTTGCCAAAAGAATAAAAATATATCTTTTTAATGAGGGGCAAGAAATGACTGTTGGTGTTCCAAAATACAGCTTGTGTGATGCTTTCATTCACTGGTCTGTTCTTTGAACTCTTGATAGCCATGTTTGCCAGTTCAAAAAAAGTACTGTGGTAGGAACAGTATATACACAACGTAAGATTTCTTTGTTCATACCAGATCTCAACAGTGAGATTTTCTCAGGAAGGTAACAGTACCAGTATTAGCTTGTCAGAGTAAAAATAAAGTTAAAAGTAAAATCTGATAAAAGCCACATATTATGGAAGGGAATGAATTTTAACAGTTAATCATTAATTCAGTGAACAGCAAAGAAAATAAGAGTTAGGACTGAATAAAGGAACTACAAATGCAACTGACAGAAACTTCCTTTCTGAGACAATGTTAAATATTCTCTTGCCTGATATCATTCTATATATGGGCACTTGGGCTGGGTACATAAATGGTCTAAGATAGCACAGAATGTTTATGGAAGTGGAATTGCTGTGTTCTTTCTGAGATTATGACAACGCTGTGTTCTGTCAAGCTCTTGGTAGTCTTGAGAGCTGTCGTGCTGGGAGGAGTTTTTGTCTGCACTGGTCTCTAGGCTCAACCCTACTGGATACCTGAGTGGCCTGTAAGTGTGTTTAGGGTCTGAGTGGTGGAGAGTGCATCACACAAGGTGACATTACTGTGTGTGTAATGAGGGAGGAGCTGGAAATTGAAGATTGGGAAAATGAGGAAATAGGCTACTAAATGCTTTGTAAATGAAACTTTTTTGTTCACTGCTTTTCATCAAGTTGGCTAGAAATCTAGATATTTGCTGAATAAACTGTTTGGCTAGCAGGTTTAGGTGTGTGTATTACACTAAGAGGACAGAGACCAGTAATTTGGCATTATGTAAGAAGCATGTGCTTTTAAGATAAGCATTTTCTGAAAAGTGGTGGGCTGGTCATGTGTCAAAGCACTGTGTAGCAAAGCTTGAAAGAATTGATCAAGGTGCTTTTTGACACCTAAAAAGGAGACTGTTGATGGTGAAGGGAGTTGACTATATTTTAAAATGTAACTGAAAATACATTTTCAAAGTAATGATATATTAGATTACATGTATTCGTCAACCAAGTTTACACAAAAAAAAAAATGGAGTTAATGTTGTGTAATGAGCCATTTCACTGTTTTATAGTGCTTTACTGCTATCATACTTCTTGATTGCTAGTAATGGAATTAATTCTTAATGACGAAATACTTTGCTCCATCTTATAACTCAAATGTGTTCTGCTTTTATATGTGATCATAAACTTGTCTGCTCTAAAGATCTCAAACATGGAGCTTGCTTTTTGACTTAGTAATTTCGAGGGACTTCCCCAGTTTGCATGAAT